>NC_133621.1:223850604-224060251 GCF_048593235.1 Sminthopsis crassicaudata
GAAACTGCCTGTTCCAAATTAGCAGCATTCCCTTGATTTGGGTTCCTCAGCAGGGAATCTTTAGGCAGGTTTCCAGGTCTACAAAAAGGAACAGGGAGAGAACTCTAACAGAGTAGCATGGATACTGGGGTGTTTGGTTTCTATTTCAGGCCTGTGGATAACTATATTCCCGGTTACATATATTTTCTTGGGAATGGTTTTCAAAGTGCCGAATATGATTGTCCGTCCATTTTCAGGAAAAGAGTCCATGAAATGCATTTGAAATGTGGAAATAAGTTCACTGGTATGGCTGTCTGTCTTCAAGTCCCTGTTGAGCCCTAGATATAGTACAGTGTCCCAACGTAGCACACACAGCACGGGTACTAATGTAGAAGGGCCATGTGTGTAATAGCCTACATTGGCTAAATTGTGATGGAGAAAGTATTTCCTGAGCTAAGTTGTAGAGCAGAGATGGAATAAAAAGGTGACACAGAAACAAGTATAATGACAGTGATTACGACAAACAGTCCTATTCACCCTGCTCCTGATTACCACAGCTTTCCAATTCTTTCACTTAGCTCTCTTCAATCCCAATAGCTGCAGTCTGTGTAATTAATTGTTAATAGGCAGCGTCTGTTTCATCCTGCCCAGAGGCCACATAGAAAAGCCTCTTGAAACATGTTTGGGGCTGGGTGATAAAATTATTTATGAGGGAGTGAAAAAGTTCTTAGAAAGGTTAGGTAGCTAAGGTAGCTAGAATGGTGTGGAAAGGGGAGTGCTGGAACCTGGATAGCTCTACAAATGCAGAAGGCAAGCACGAAAGCACACAAGAAAGGGCTTCTGATAAATCATGCCTCATAATAAGCCTGGGTATTGGTTCACCATCCTAGTGGGGTCTCATAGGATCTAGGTCTCAGTACCCTAAAGACTCAAGGTCCCAGGGAAGTGATTTGCTTTGATGAAGAGACCTAGGCTAGGACCTGAGGATTTAGTTGCAAAGCAACCAATCAGAGCCAAATTGACTTAAGGAAGCTAGGAAAAGGGTGGATATACCAAAGAAAATACATTCTATGGGGACATTATATAATTATTGAATTATACAATATTATATATTGCATAATTGTATTATACATATAATTTATATTATACAATATAGTATATTATAAATATTGAATAATTTTGTATTGTATTGTATAAATAATATTGTATATGTATCCATACATTTGGAAAAAACATGTTGCAAATAACTGTGTTCAGTGGAAGATATATACCTAGGCTCCAGTTCCTAAATTAGAGATTTAAGCATAATTATGTTATTCCTGAATTCCTTTCTTGAATTAGTTACAAGATTCTCACTGTTACTCCCCATCTCTATCCCTCCCACCCCCAAAGCATACACATATTCCTGTATTCTTCAGGATTTTAAAAAGCTCCATCAGAGCCAAATATAAAATTATTTGATACTATGGGCTTATAGAGTCCTTGATTTTGAAGGGTATGATCTCAGGGAGGTGGAAGGACTATTTGTTTCAGGGATATATGAATTTCATCAACCTGGCTAATATATTCTTAACTCCCCAATCACTCTTGGTGAGATTTTAAGAGCAGAAACTAGGGCCATGCAGGCTTCCCAGTCCGTTGAGGCCCAGAGATCCCTACTCTGCACATATATGCACATGCTACTTGCCTTAGCAATTCTTTGGGGGGGGCAGGATAAGAAGGTTAGAGTGTGGGATTGAGGGGCACTGTGTTGGCTGAGTAAACCAGGGAAGAGGCATTGGAGGGAATCCAGCCCCCACCCAGTCCCTCCTTCTCCCTCTTCTTTTGCTTCATCCTCCGGTTCTGGAACCAGATCTTGACCTGAGTCTCGCTAATCTGAAGTGCCGATGCCATCTCTGCTCGGCGAGCCCTGGGCAAGTAATGCTGCAGGTGAAACTCCTTCTCCAGCTCAGTCAGCTGTTTGGTGGAGAAGCTGGTCCGGGGACTGCCCATCACTGCTGCCGCTGCCGCCTCGGGCTCCCCAGAAGAGCTGTCCCCTCCAGGCTTCGCTGGGCACAGAGGAGGAAAAGAGTTAGAGACCGAGATCACCCAGCCACTGGGGGCCCCTGGGAGCAGGGAGCCCACAGAATCCCAGTAACCACCAGCAACCCTCCCCTCTTACAATAAACCTCTCTTTCTCTTTTCTCTCTCCTCTCTCTCTCTCTCCTCTCCCCATCTCCCTCCTTTTTTTTTTTAAACCAGTTTCTCTTTCCTTCTCTTTCCTCTTTCCTCTCTGTCTTTAAAAATTACGTATTATATATAAAATATTATGGCTGAATGCATTAATTTTATGTATGTGTATTATATATGATGTATCGATTACTTACTATATAGCTATAGCTATAAATTTTCTTTCTCTTGTTTTCCTTTCACACTGATTTTCTTCTCTCTTTCTCTTTCTTTTTCCTCTTAAGTCTCTTCATTCTCTTCTCCTTCTCCTGCTCATCTTTGTTTTCTCCCTTTCTCTCAATTTGACCTATACCTCTAGTCTTTCTTTCTAGTAACATTTTGTCATTTTATCTACCCTTTAAAATTTCCTTCCCCCGTCTTCCTTCGTGTCTTAGTCGCAGTTTTTTTCAATTCAATACTTCGAACCCCTCTCTTTTTTTTAGGTTCTCTGCCCTCACAACATCCTCCCACCCCTAGCGCTCCATCTTGCCATCCATCCTATGCCTAGGTTCTTAAGTCTCAAAGAATTTTAGACTCATTGTCCTTGGGCCCCAGACTTTGTTCCTCCCCCCTCCCCCCTTACAGGTTTAGGTCACCATTAACATCACTATAGGGCTTCTTAGGGGGAAGCGAACCTTGCCGATGCCATCCAGCTTAAAACCCAGTGAAAACCATGAAAGAAAACTTAGTGCTTCTAAGAGGTTTGAGGGAGGGAGAAAGGCCAAGTGTAAATGGACAGCTATAGGGAATGGTTAGAAGTGGGGGCCAGGGGGGCTGGCACGGAGGGGGGAATCTCAGTGCCTTTCTCCGAACCTATTAGTAGACCCTGCCTCATCATTCATCCTTTAAGACAGCTGCCTCCTCTCCGAAGTCCACATTAGCCACGGGATTCAGGGAGGGGACTAATCATTCTACTACACAGTAATGGGGTCTTGGATCATGTGACCAAGTGGGGCTGCACAGAGTGATGGATTCCTGACTTCATAAAAGAGGTTACAAAAATCTTCTATTTATGTTTATTTGTTTGAATCTGAAGTCTGGAGCTAGTCTCACAAGAAATGTTGCGGCTATCCAAAGCCCCTAAGTATTGAGACCAATTCTCATATCCATGTTTTCCCTAGTCAATAGAAAAAAAATTTTTTTTTCCACAAACCTGTGGGCCCGGGCCACAGCCTCATTAGCTTTCTATAGGTTCTCCTCCCCTAATCCCCCCTTCCTCTGTAGGATGAATTGTTTTGTTTATTTATGGAAAGCCAGAAGGTTCGCGTTCAAAATGTGTAAGTATCCTTAGAAACAATAACAAAGATCGCAGTAACCGTTTATTTTGCTAGAGGCGAACTTTCAAATCTTCGGGAGGATGGGTATAAACATCCGCCTCCTCCAGCCCTGCATTGAGTCTGAGTCCAAAAAGAAATCCGAAAAAAAAAAAAAAAACCCTCAAAAATTAAAAAAAAAAAAAAAAAAACAATCCCCCCCAAAACAAACAAACAAACAAACAAAAACAAAACCAGAAAAACAAAGCGACAGAGGCTGGCTGCAGGTAATGGCCCTGGAATCATCTCCAGGAATAGAGAAATCGAGGGCTAGTCTCCCCCTCCTCCCCTTTTCTTAGTATCCCTTCCTTTTTTTTTTCTTTTGTTTCTGATTCTATTTCTCTCCTCTCTTTCATCCTTTTCTCCCCCTTCCTCTTTCTCACCCTCTTTCTCTCTTCTCTTCAATCTTTTTTTTTTTTCCTTTTTCATCCATATGTCCTTCCATCTGTCTATCCCCATCCATCCACTCATCTGCTTTAGAATGTCAAAAGCCTTTTGAGGCGTGAGTCCCCATGGGGAAGTAGGCAAAATTTTCCCTTCCATTTCGGTGTGAGCTGTCAATTTCCCTCCCCCCCCCCCCCGTCCTCCCCAAATCCAAACTGGGGAGTTCCCATTCAGTCATGTCAGCCGTAAGCGGAATTCTTCTCCGCGCCATGTAAAGTTCAGAGACATTTTAGCTTCCGCGACGCTGGAAAGAAGGCAAGGTGTTTGGCTAACCTCGAGCTCCAAACTCCAAACTTGTTTGATTCAGGGTTCCCTTCACCTACCTCCAGTCTCAGTTCATTCCTGACCTTAGTTTCCCGATCTATCCCTATAGATTTCCGTCAGTTTTTTCTCCAAGAGAAGAATATGAACCCCCCCATATTGGGAGGGCGTTAAAACGGTAGGGAAGAAGAATCGGGGGAGAGGTGTGGAAGGAAGGAAGGGGACAGAGTCATTACTCCCGAACTAAGCTTGGAAATGTTGATCCTTCCGTTTACACTAGGTTTTGAACTTCAAAGTTTATTTTTCCCCCAGAGGGGTTGGTCAATTTAGCACTCACCCAAACTGTCCCAACTTGGCTGACATTGCTCTTGCCCCAAAGGCATTTCTCCCTAGTTCACTGGAAGACCCAGCAGAGAAGGCTCTGTGAACCGTGAAGCTTTTCTTTAGGAGCCTCTGGGTAGTGAACTTTATTTTCAACTGGGCTGAGCCAAGGAACTCGGCCCCAGACTATGTATTATAGTTAGTCTTTCAACTCCCCATCACGACACCTCCCTCCTCCCCAATACACTGGACCCCCTAGCAGAGATCTCAATAGACCTTTAGGAATAGACCTGGAGGTAACTGTTCTGCTAATGGAATATTTGTCAAGGAAAATTAGAAATCATTAAAAAAGCTAACAGGCCAGGACCAACATAAAGTAAAATCCTTAAGTGTCTGAAAAAAAACATTGAGTAATAGCCCAATAAGGCTCTCCACTTCCTCCTTCCACTTTCAACTTAAAAAGCAACGAATAAGTTCCAGTCTCTATTTCCCTTCAGAAGTTTCCTCAAGTTCCTGGCAGGATACCAGAGAGAACCATTTTTACTCCCTTCCTTTTCCCTCCATCCCTCTTTCTCCCATACTTTTCTTCTCTTTTCTCCATTTGTAGAAGCGTCCTCCTTTTTTCCCCCATCGTATGGTCATCCTCTGCCCCTTAAAATTAAAACTTTAAAGTTGTTACTTTTCCCCACGTAATGCAGACACATGCCGATCTTCCTCCCCATTACCTCCCTAGCCAAAGCAGAGCTGACCGGCTCGGTGTTTTGTTTTGTTTTGTTGTTTTTGCATCCCAGTAGTGGAGTGAGAGTTGAGGAGTGGAAAAGGTATTGGAACGTGTCCTCTCTTTGTAACGCCGGACCAACCCCCAGCTCACCTGCTTTGGACGGACTCCTCTTGGTTTTCATCCATTCAAAAGTTTGGCCATCTCCCCAAAGGTCCAAGGAATTTCGCTCACTCGGCCCCTGGCCGTTCTCCCCGGGGGGCATAGCTTCCTAAGGCATAGGATGAGCACAGCTCCATATCCTCGCCCATATGAGGAGGTGCAGCAAGGTGCCCCGGAGAGGGGCGGCCACAGTCAGTAAGACCAGGAGGCAGATAGGTCTCCCGGGGACAGCTTGGAGTAGAAAGGGCGTTGTATAGGGTGTGACGAACCGGGTCAGTGGCACCAGGAGGGCTGCACTGAATGGAGTCTGGGTCCCTAGCGATGCCTCTCTGCCTCTCCCGTTTTGGCCCTCCGGGATATGCCCCGGCCCAGAGCATTCCTTCTACCCCTTCTGGGGCGGCGCTCATGATCCCGGCATGGTAGAAAGGGAGGGTGAAGGGGCTAAGGGACCCCCTCCTTGCTTCTCCATTCCTCCCCCCGCCCAGTTCCAGAAATACCGAACACCCGCCCCCTTCCCTCCCAGGAGTCAGGGGGACAGAGAATTGCAACAAGAAATTCGATCGATTGGTACTGGGGATCACGTGATCAGGTTTTGACCAATGACCAGGCCGCCTGGGATGAGCTAATAATGGAAGCAATTTGTAACTTTCAGTGGCTCTCTCGGCCTGGGAACTGGAGGGAGGGAGGTGGGCAAAGAGTCGGGGAGAGACTTTGTACCCCGCCCCCCAACCCTGTTTCTCCTCCCTACACGCCAAGTCCCTGGACAGCTCGCTACACCTAATCCTAACCTGTCTTCTCTCCCCACCCCCACCCCCTTTACCCCTTCTGCATTTCCCTTAGCAGCTCTCCTCAGGATGCATCGGCTCCGGGGCAAGGTAAGCTATGTACCCCTCCCTCCCACTACCTCTCACTTTGGCTCAGGGGTCCCTCCCAGAACACCTGCAAACTACTTCATCCCCCATTAATACCTTTCACTTCCGAGTTTCTAAGTTTGGGGGGGGGGGTAGGGGTGGAAACCATCTCCTTCGATGCATTCAATTTCGTTCTGGGCTGGGGATAATGTTTGTAAACATTTTACTTGTTTCTATTTCTTCTTTCCTTTTGAAGGTAACTTTCTTTCGATTAATTGCATTTCACCCCTCTTGCGGAGGAATAGTTTGTTTCTTAATCGAAGTTTTTCTTTTCTTTTTTAGATATAGGTTTCATTTTAGTTTTCTAAGTTTTCTTTCTTTAGAGATGTCAAGTTCATCCTCTTTCTTTCTCCAGCTTTCCCCGCTGATCTTTTCGGTTATTTGAAAAAATAATATTTGGGGAAGTTCCACGTTCACTACTTTCTCTTCCTTTCTCCTAACCCCAAGTTTCAAGTTTTGGCACATGTTACCTCCTTTGTCATTTGTGGCGGGGGGGGGGGGGGGGGGGGGAGGGAGGGAGACGCTTTAGCTTTTGTGTTTTGTTTTGAATATGTTTTAATTTATATTTTGGACACTCTTTGGGGGAGAAGATTCGGGAATTGGTTAACTAAAACTGCCCTCTTCTCCGTAACTTCAAGCCTTTTTAAAAGATGCTTGTGTTTTTCTCTCTTTTGCAAATTTCACCTCCCCCCTCCCCCAGCCTTCCTCTTGTCTTTCATTGTTTTTAATCCTGCTTTTCTTTGGTTTCATTTCTTTTACAAATCTGACTTCTGGGAAAGGGGGTCATATTATTGTGTTTGATCAATTTCATGTTAGGGAGAGATTTATTTTAGTAAGCATCTTTTCCCCTCCACCTCTTTTCTTTCTCTTTTCCTTTCTTGCAAATCTTTGCCTAATGTTACTGATCCTTTCAAACGTAATTTTACTCTTCACTCGTTTTCACCCTCAGAACAAAATTGTTAAAGATGTGTATTTGTGGGAGGGGGAAGGGAGGGAGAGGAGAAGGAAGGAGGGAAAGAGAAAGAGAGAAGATAACATCTCACTTTCACCTCCTCCCAAACTCTGAGACTATAAAGGCAGAAGTAAGATGTTCTTTAGATCCACCAGTCCTAGCTGAAATCCATCCCAGTGGATCTCTGATAAGTTTTAAGGACTTGATCAACCTTCTTTCAAAATGTCAGCTACTGTTGTGTTTTGTTTTTGTTTTTGTTTTTTTTTCCTGTCCTGATCTCCTTGTCACTGTCATATGTGTCTCTTACCTTTGGTGATTGAGGAACTCTGTTTATTTTTGACTTAACAAATTTCTTTTCTTACCCTTGCTACTTCCAGTTTGAATCAATAAAAGAAAAGGGTTGAGAGCAGAGTATTATATTTAAATTCCTTCAAAACCTTGTTGCATTTTACTTTCAAACAAAACCTGCTTCTCAAGAAGCAGTAATTCTGGATATTGTGATGGTTATGGTTAAGAAATATATTTTAAACTGTATTAATATGGTGTATTAAATTGGTATACTAAAATGAACCCTAACCATAAAAATACAGCATCGTTCATGTTAACCACAATAAAGTTTCAGAAGATGACTTTGTACTAACCACCAGAGAGACTCTTACCCAAAGCTTTCAAACTCTGTCCAAGTGAAACTAATTTTCCCTCTCTCTCTGCCCTCCACCCGCTTGTCTCTCACATTGACATTCTGATCACATTCAGCCAGCTCCATGTTCTACTTCTCTGAAATATGAATCTAAATTACTACTAAAAGGGGACTGTTCCAAGTTAATTGGCATTAAAAGAATTCATTTCAATTTGTTAATATTAAATGAACACACTGTACTTTAGTTCGTTTCTCCCATTCTTTCCTGATGAGCTATGAAGGAAAGGGGAAGAGGCTGGTTGGGGAAAGAATAGAAAACAGGATTTTTTTCTGACCCTCACGGCCAGACTCCATTAGCTCCGCTAGAGAACTAGGCTGAGTGTGGGGGTGGAGAAGAGAGTTGGACTGAGGCTAGAGATGGGGGCCAAAGTGGAGGGCCCAACTCATTGTTTTTCCATGCTAGCCCTGAGAGCAGAAGAGCAGATGATGGGAAAGAGTTGAAGACTTGAGGGGAGGGAGGGAGGAGCTGTCCATCAGAAACTTAGGGAGAGAGAAGCAAGTTATAGGCAAAATTATGAGGAAAGTTGTACGATCTCTGATAATATAAGGGGCATGAAGAACTGAAGCAGGGATTATCAAGACAGTTGGCAAGGGATCCTTGATTATTGAGATATAAAGCAAGAAATGAGACTGAAGGAAGAAGTGAAGACGAGAGGGACAGATATTGTAGTGGTTACTGGGGAGGAACAGAGTTCAGCTAAGGAAAAAAAGGATTAGAAAATATGAGGATGAAAAAATTGAAAGAGCTGGAATTCACCCAGAGAAAGAGAAGATTGGGAGAAGGAAAGAATAGGAACTAGAAAGTTATTTTTCTACAGAAAAGGGCAACTTGCTGGTCCCCCCTTTCCCTTGACTGCCAAATAGAGACTATCTGCAAGAGAAAAAGAGGGAATTGGATTAAAATTAAGGAACAATTTCTAATCTGGGAGATTTAGCTTGTTAAATTACATTATTTAGGAGAATGGTGGCATCTCCTTATAGGCTATATTCCCATCTAAGGCAAAAAGATGGAATTGATAACAGATGATCTCTGCAGGGCACTTGCAGGTTTGAGATTAAAGTTTTTCATGAACTTTAGTGCCCTTTATTTTGAGGACACCCATTTTAGAAGGGTGGTTCATTAGGGTGAAGGCATCTGGCTCTTGGGTAGTGAAGAAGACTTCCTGTAGGGGAAAACTGGGGGAACTTTGGTTCATCTTTTCAGAGCTTCTTCACTAAGGGCTTCTTTTGTTCGTCAATCCATAACTGGACACAGATGGGATCAGTCTAGAGCTGGGAGTATCCAAGGAGTGGCCAGTTTTCATCCACATGGTTCCCACAAGGAAAGACTACCACCAGCTTTCTTCTCAAGTATGATGGAATGGAAAGAGTAGCACTTGAAGTGAGAAGGTATCTAGATTCAAGTCTGAATTTTGACGTTTACTAAGTATGTGAGCAGGAGAAGGACTTAACCTTTTCCAGCTTCAGTATCCTAACTTGGGAAATGGAGATAACATCCATGGTTCTTGCCTTCATAGATCTGTGAGATCATATCTTTAAACTGCTTTGCATGGCTCAATCACTATGTAATCCATTACTGTACATGTTAAGGACCTCAGAGGGGGACAGCAATTAGAAGCTACATCAGGAAAGTTAGAGGTTAGACACAAGAAATAATTCCTTGGTTTCTGTCAGGATATGATGGATGGTGAATGACCCAAAGTGGGTTACAATTTTTTTTATAGACAAGAAGAGACCCCTCGTGATCTTTTTGGTAGAGGCAAGAATGATTTGGTAGAGGCAATTTGGGAATCCAAGTAGTCACACAGGCAGGCCCACAGCCCTGACTACTGGGCAACACGATTTTTGTTCTCAGAGTCAATTTTTCCAACAAAGTTCTTTTTCCAAGATCAAAGCTTGGCCTCCATGAGGAAAGAGAAAAAAGTAAAAATAGGGAGAGCGTGACCTTGTGATCTGGTAGTGGAATGCCTATATTCCTTCTTTTGGAAGGAAAGTAGGAAACAAGAATTTATTAAGGCTTATTGTGTGCCAAGAATTGTGCCAAGCATGTCACAATTATTATCTCATTTTATCATTTGAACAGCTTTAGGAGGCAGGTATTAGTATATCCTTATTTTAGTGTTGAGGCACCTGAAGCAGAGAGAGGCATATGTTAAGGGATTTTCTCTCTCTCTCTCTCTCTCTCTCTCTCTCTCTCTCTCTCTCTCTCTCTCTCTCTCTCTCTCTTTCTATATAGATATATATATGTATATCTATATATCTATATAGATATATAGATATGTACACATTTACACACACACATATATATGACATATAACCTATGTTAAGGGACTAGAGTCACACAATTAGTGTCTGAGGCAGGATTTGAACTTTTGCTGTATGACTTATAGAGTTGTTTCTTTCTCAGTGATCTCAACAAAGGGAATCACGTTCCTCTCTCCATTCATCTTGAGGAAGCCTGGGATTGAAGGGGACCAACATCACTGAGGCCAATATCATCCCTGCTCAATGATCCATGATAATCTGAATGTAATTGTCTTAATCATTTAGTCAGTCAAGAATCCATTTACCAAATGCTACTATGTGCCAGGCAGTGTGCTAAGCTTCCTTAGTCTAGCATCTTTTTCTTCGGTAGAGGTAGAATGACAACCCAGAAATCTTGTCCTGAATACTGGACAGAAGGGCCCAGAGGGAGGAGGAGTCACATGGAGAGCTCCCGTTTAATAACTGAATAGAATTGAATTCTTACATGACAAAGAAACAAGAAGATGCTGGAGTCATTGGGAGTGAGGGTGGGATGGAAGGACTTTCAGGGAAACTACCAAGTAGAAATCTGTGGCTCAGGATTATAGGAAGCAAGAGTTAGAACCTGAGTTGTTATGAGGATGGAGAGAAGTGGAAGATTTCAGGCGATCGAAGTGACCTTAGAGAAGTGTGAGAGGTAGGAAAGGCTGAAGTGAGTAAATAGGAAACAGATTTTACTGATCACTCAGTTTGACTTCTATTCCCATTTCAAGTGATTCTAGACTCTGTCAATGGACCCATACCTAGTATAGGAAATGTGGGGGAAAGAGGTGAATGCAGTAGAGAGATGAAGTACAAAATGAAATTTGAGAGCTATGCCCATATCTCAGTGAAGAAGACTGGAAGAGGACAAGGAATGAGGGGTATAATTTAGGACACTGGTTTAGGGTGGGAAAGGATCTGTCCATAATGGTAGGTATTAGTCTGAATAAAGTAGTTATAGGAACAGGAGCTGTTGAGAGAAATCAGGGCATACTAGACTTGGTGTCAGGAAGACCCAGGTTGGAATCCTCTCTCAGACACTTAGTTGCTGGATGACCTCTCTGAACCTCAATGTCTTCAGGAGGATTATAATACTTGTAGTAGTTTTTTCAAAGTTGTCTGAAATTAAAATTAGGTCATGAATATAAAGTACTTTGCAAACTTTAAGGTGTTATAATAAAAATGTCAATTGTTATTATCTGGAGGGAGGCCCCCTGGGTCAAGCTTGAATCATACTTGCAAAGATTGTAAACCACTAGGCTTTGACATCTTAGCATTTAGAGTTGGAAAAAACCTTAAAAGATTATCTAATGCAATCCCCTCAATTTATTGATTAAACACACACATACATATATATGCATACACACATACACACATACCCCAAGGCCCATAGAGGTGAAACTAATTCCTCAATGTTATATGAGTAGAAATTAAAAGCTAAATAGAGTCAAACTCATCACTCCTTCAACTATCTCATTCTTTTCCAGAATCATGTTTGAAGTTCAATTAACAACTACCTTGAGCCTTCTGTGTCTCTGTTTCTCTCTCTCTCTCTCTCTCTCTCTCTCTCTCTCTCTCTCTCTCTCTCTCTCTCTCTCTCTCTCTCTCTCTCTTTATGTGATTTTCCTGGACTAGGAAAGTTGCTAATAACTCACAAGGGAGGACAGAGAAGGGGACTAGGATGGGGAGAGACCTGGCTAAAGTATTCTCCTTACCTCAGTTTTTCCATTTTAATGGCATCAGCATGATTCGATCACAATCAATCAATGAACATTTATTGATCATCGTTCAACAACTCTGATCACAGAATGTCAAAGTTGGAGGGACATCGGAGGTCATCATTTCTAGCTCTTCACTTTCCAGATAAGAAAGCTACACCCAGAGATGAAAAGATTTGCTTGAGGTTGCCCAGCTAAACTAGCAGAATCAGGGGCTGCTTAAGTCTATAAATTGGGAAGCTGAGAAAATCTCAGTTCTGAGAGAGATGATAGACCTCAGTGGGGTTATCCTCTTAGTCCTTTAAAAGAAAGGGATTTTCCAGGCTTTTCTGGCTGCAGGAGAGGCTGAAATGGGATGATGTATTGTTATATGGGAAGGGACAGAGGGGAGAAAGTGAGAGAAGAAGAAGAAGGAAATGAAAGCAGGACTCATAATACTGGTTTTGATAACTGTTTGGAGGCTGGGGTGGGCAAAGAAAGAACTTCGACAAATTTTAGAACCCAGTTACTTTCAAATATCATACTCTGGGGAAATTCTGCTGAGGGAGTTGTCTTGATTTTTGTCTGACACCTTGGGTTCTAGATTATATCTATAGGAATATAACAATGTTCTGTCTTGTTCTCCCCTTACATTTACAGGATACTGAGACAGGTATTTGAGAATGCTCAGGTGATGTCCTCCTATGTCCTCTTAATGAGTCATCAAAACCTAACAAACCTAATTTTCCCCTCGTTACCTCTTAAGTCATAACTGGTCTTTCTCTGAGACTCTCCAGAGTACAGAAGGAAAGGAAAAATTAGGCCAGAATCGATGCTATGCTTGAAAACAGATTCTCACCCCTCCTGCTCCACCACATCCATTTCAGGAATCCAAGGGCCTTCTCTCTATAATGCCCTCCTAACAGCAGCCCATAGAAAAAAAAAAGGAAAACTATCATAAATTTTCCTTATTTATGTAAGGAGATGGGATGTTTCTTGGGCCAGTAAATACTCATAGAGGGAGCTGTCGTGGAGAAAGGACCCAGCCCTGTCCCTTCTGGGACCAATTTATCTTCTAGAGACACTGCTTGGAAGCTACCATAATGTTGTGTATACAAGATGCAAATCTTTGGCAGGAGGGCCTGCCAGAATTAAAGAACCTTATGATATGGCCCTGGTTCCTAAGAACCTTCTTCCTGTTCTATCCCACATCCACCAACGCATTCCATTTCTTCTTCGTATCTGGGTCCTGTGAGCCCTATGAGGAAGAGTGGATGTGCCTTATATACAGCAATACCCCATATCCATGAAGAAATGATCTATTGATTTGTGCTCTTCAGTATCCATAACATGTCTGTGACTGAATTTTTTCCCCCTCTTATACTTATTGTGGCTTTAAAATATGCTTTGAGGTGAAGCTGCTTTCTCTTCTCTCTCTATTGATTCCCTGGCTTTTTTTTTTAATCTTTATTGTTATTTCAGTCACTCACTATTCTGCTGGGGGAGGGGAAAGAAGGCCTTTTTTATAGGGTTATTGAGACTCCAGATTCAATGAGGCTAAGCTCCCTAAGGAAACCAAGAAATAATAAATAATAATAACAATATTTCTGTAGTGCTTTAAGATTTACAAAATGCTTTCCATGAAGCAACTCTTCAAGGTAATGGTTGCAAGTATTTTTCATCCCCATTTTATGGAAGAGAAGAAATAGCTGAGAGATCATTTGTCCAAGGTCACACAGCAAGTAAGTGCTGGAGCAAAAGCATGTCTGATCTTAGGGAAATGCTAAGTGAAATGGCAATCGGGGGCACCAGGATCCAAGATAAAAGCTCTGAGGTCTCCTCCTTTAAGTGAACTGCCTCAAGTATTCTGTCTCTCCTTCTTCTCACCCATGCAGCTTTGCAAAAACAAAAACAAAAACAAAACAAAACCAATAGAACAACAACAAAAAACTGTTGGCAGAAATAAAGCATTGGGTGAAGATAAATGTGAATCCAAGTCATAACTTCAGCATCTTCCTCTGTTACAGCTTCTCTTTCAAACCACAGCAGATACATTGAATCATACTGCCTACTTTTAATTATCTGTAGAAATCAATCAAGAAGCATTAAGCACCTACTATGTGCCATACTATATACCAAAAGGAACAAAGTGAGATAATCTCTACTCTCAAAAGGGGAAAATGTATAATAAATAATAAGTAAAAGAAAATAAATTCAAATAAAGGTAATCTAGAAAGCAGTTAGGGAGTAGAGCTACTAACATTTGTTGGAGCAGGGTCAGGAAGGGCTTTATGTAAAAAATGGTACCTAAACTGTGCCTTGAAGGAAGAGAGAACCTTTGTGAGGGGGAGGAAAGGAGGAAGTGAATTCCAGATATATGGGATAGCCAGTTCAAAGAAAAGGAGTTTTAATATGGAATGCTCTGTATAAAGAAAAGAGAGAAGAGCATGGGAGAGGAATAATATACAAAAAAGTTGGAAAGATTGGTGAGGGAAAAGGTTTTGGAAATTAAGCAGATCTTGATTTTTTTTCTTTTTTTGCACAGCCTGATGATTATGGAAATGTTTAGAAGAATTGCAGATGTTTAACCTATATCAAATTTCTTGCTATCTTTGGGGGGGGAAGGGAGAATAATTTGGACCACAAGATTTTGCAAAGATGAATGTTGAAAACTATTTTTGCATGTATTTGGAAAAACAAAATACTATTAAAATAAAAATAAAAAAACCAGCGGGGGGAAAAAACCCCAACAACCAAATCTAGCAGATCCTAGAGGCAATAGGGAGCTACTAGAGTTGATTGAGGAGGAGAGTAACAAGGTCAGCTCTGCACTTTGATAGCAATATGGAGAATGACTTGGAGTGAGGAAAAATTTGAATCAAAGAAAGCAGGTATAAGGCCATTGAAGTAATTGAGGTGAGAGGGAATGAGGACTTGAACTCAAATGGTAGCTGTCTGAGAACAGAGAAGAGATGTGGTGAAAGTGAAAACAGTAAAATATTTCAACTGATTAAAACATGGATAAAGGGAAGAATAACACCATGGGAGACTGAAGGAATTGTAGGACCTTTGACAGAAATGGGGACATTTGGAAGAGGGGTGAGTTTTAGGGAAGATAATGAGTTCTGTTTTGGACACATTGAATTTGAAGTGACTTTGGGACATCAGCTTTCTAACATTCCAGAAGACAAGTGGTAATGTGAGAGTCAATTCCAGCTGATTTCAGCATACTCCTATATGTAAACTGGTAGGATTTCCTGGAAGAGGTGTCATTTGAATAGTGTTTAATGAATTCAACAAACCAAGAGGGAAAGAAGTGACATAATTACCAAAAGCCAAATAAACAGATAAATGAATGGAAGCTAAATCAAATTCATATTTCTCTAAACTTTAGATCCTTTCCCTTTCTAAAATGAGGTTAAAAATAATAATTGTATAACTTCCTACATGAAGTAACATTGGCACTTGAACCCAGGTCTTTACCACTTACTACTTAGGTTTCCTTGGGAAAAGGACTTTTCTGTCAATTTTCCTACTCAGTTTTCTCATCTATAAAATGTAGGGGTTGGGTTAGATACTTTTGATTTTCTGTTGAATTACCTGTCAAAATTCCTTTACTTCCACTGCCTGGTTTTCATTAGGTGTGATGACTGATTTATAGGAATAATAATCATTCTTTGGATAGCACTGTAGCTTTTTCAAAGCACTTTCACAACTACTATCCATTGGCTACTCATGACATCCCTGAAAAGTAGCTTTTGGGGGTAATAATTCTTATTTCACTGATGAGAAAGCAAATGCGCAGAGGTTAAATGATGCTCTGGGTCTAGAATAGCCCTGAGTTTGCCTCCTGACTTCTAATTTCAAATTCTTTCTACTATATTTCACGGTGTTTGATTTCTCTTGGGTCTTTTTAAAAAGTAATTATACTTTATTGATTTTTAAGTTCCCAATTCTTTCTTTCCCTTTATTGCCCATTGAGATGGCAAGGAATATTGTATCAAATATACATTTGAAGTCATGCAAAATATATTTCCATATTAGCCACATTGCAAAAAGGGAGGGGCAAAAATAAAGTAAATGGAAAAAATAAGTATGGCTTTAGTCTAGTCAGACTTCATGAGTTTTCTCTCTAGATATAGATAGCATTTTTCTTTGTGTGTCCTTTATCTTACTATGTTGTTAAGAGTAGCTAAATCTTTCACAGTTGGCCATTGTTACAACATTGCTGTTACAGCATACAGTGTTCTTCTGATTCTGTTCATTTCACTTTGCATCAGTTCAGCTATGTCTTCCCAGGTTTTTCTAAAACCATCCTATTCATCATTTCTTATGGCACAATAGTATTCTATCACAATCTACTACTACAACTTGTTCAATCATTCCCTAATTGATGGCCATCTCAATGTTCAATTCTTTGCCACCACAAAAAAAAAATTGCTTCTATAATTTTGTAAAAATGGATTCTTTTCCTTTTTCTTTGACTTCTTTGAGAGTATAGAGAGAAGTGATATTGTTAGGTTGGAGCATAAATGGTTTTACATACAGTTTTCCAGTTTGGGGGATGGCTCCAAATTGTTCTCTAGAATGTGTTCACAATTTCACCAAGAGCACATTAGTGGGCCTATTTCTTCCACATTTCCTCCAGCATTTGCTATTTTCCTTTTTTGTCCAGTAAGCCAATCTGGTAGGTGTAGTATCTCAGAATTGTTTAACTTTGCATTTCTCTAATCACTACTGATTTAGAGCATTTTTATGTGATTATTGATAGCTTTGATGTCTTCTTCTGACAACTGCCTTATCAATTGAGAGATGAATGAGTCATATCAGAGAAAGTTGCTATAAAAATTTCCCCTCCTCCACCAGTTTCCTGTTTTCCTTTTAATTTTGGCTTCAATATATATGTGTGTATGTGTGTAAAACATTTTTAGTTTCATGTAATCAAAATTATCTTCCTCTTGGGTCTTTATATAATTGTTGTTTATTCTCTTGGCTACTTCTTCCTTCATTCTCTCTTCCATAAATTCTTTTCTTTAATTTTCCACTTTATACAAAGTAGAAATTGAGACCTAGAGAGAAAGTATTTGCCCAAGGTCACACATAGCACAGGTCCTTGAACTTTATATTCAGGGTTCTGTCCATTATGCCATCATTCTCCAATGTCTCAAACTTGGGATGAGGGGGGAGAAAGGCAGAGGAGAAAGAGCTGGCACTAAACAGCTCCTTTCACCTCTCCTACTATTTCCAGAGGTAAATGGGGCACATATCTTGAGGGCTATGCCCTTAGCATCTTTTTCCAGGCTTTCCTTAATTTTATGGTCCAGTGGAAAGAGCAATTTAGAACCACAGGTTCTAGGACTCCCATGCCATCTTCCAGATCTCTCCCTGGTATGATTGTCTCTCTGTCTTTCTTTCTTTTTGACATTGTATCTCTCTCTCTCTTTCTATCTGTCTCTCTTTCTCTTTCTTTTTCTCTTTCCTCTCATATTTCTCACCACTGACTTTGACCTCAAAGAGCCCAGGCTCAAGGCCCTAAAACTGAACTTCTATGATGAAAACCTGGGGAAGGCATTAAGAAGAGATAAAGGGATTGGTAATTAGCAGGAGCCCTGGCCTAGAGAATCCAAATGAGGCTGAAGGAAGGATTTTCTTCAGTGCCACTGCAGTGTTACAGTGAACATGATTCTAGGTCCCAGTGTTAGGCTACTGGTAGGGAGGAGAGTATGTAGAGGTGCCAAAGCTATCCATGAACAGCATCCAACGACTTGAGAATTTATAATCCAGCAACATGTAGAGTAAGAGATCTGAACTGGAGTCAGGAAAGGCTTGGATTTGAAGTTTGCTTCTAACAGATGCCAGTATTGTTGTAAAAGACTGGTTTCTTATCCTTTCTAAATTTCCATTTCCTTATCTGTTGAATGGGAATCATATCTTTGGTATTTAACCCACAGGGTTGTGATAGGATCAGATAATTTATGTAAACTCGTATTCCTATTCTATATCAAACAAATGGCTTTTATTGTTTATTTTTATCTGACTCTGTGACTCCATATGGGGTTTTCTTGACAAAGATACGGAGTAATCAGACATGCTTTCTCCATTTTATGGATGAGGACATGAATCAAATATGTGACTTGTTCAGGGTCACACAGCTAATAACTATTTGAGACTAAATTTAAATTCATGAAGAACTGTCTTCCTTATTCCAAGCCCAATTTATGCAGTGTACTACCTAGATGCCTATTAAGTGCATATTATGTGTCAAATCCTAATCAATCAAATAGCAAGCATTTTAAAGTACCTTCTTTGTGCCAGGTCAAACAAGCATTAAGGTGCTTATTGTATACTAGCTATTATTATATGTCAGCTGTGGCTGCCATATGTAATATTTGTGCTGCCTCATAGGGATAGTTAGGAAAAAAGTATTTTGTAAATCTTTCAAAACATTACATAAAGGTGAGATGAAAGTATTTTGTCAGGTGATGAAAGTCATTCAGTTTTCATATGTACTCTCTGGCTCAATATCTACCCTTTCCTCTTTCCATGCTGGGAATAAATGGCATGATTTCTCAGCTACATGAAAAATACCAGCCTTGGCAGAGCTTCCTTCTCTCAGCTTCTCCTGTGAGCTTGGGAGAGAATGATGTGGTTTGGTTTCAAAGGACAGAGCCTCAAAGCTTCCCTTTTAGGTCCTGAAAAGGAGGTGGTAGCGATGTCAACTGAGAGCAGGTGATTGTGGGTTGTCTCAGACAAGCTAGATGCTTGAAGAGGTCAGGCCTTGGAACAGGTGAAAGATTTGATATTATTTGCACCTTAGAAGCATCTGGGCTGAGAAGATGGGGGTGGGGGTAAGCCTGAAGGAGGGAATCAGGTGAGTCTTTGCTCAGTCCTTGAGACCCCAGTTTGGAGTTCTAGGAGCCACAGAGACGTCATAAGTTTGAAAAGAGACCCTCAGGAACTATAAGATTTCAGTGTTGTGGAGGTTGGCCTGTGAGTAAGAATGAGCTATAAGGGCCATCCCATGGAGTATACCTCTGACAGCTCTTAGAGACGTGGGGCTCTGAAGCATACTCCATAGGAAGGTCCTTAAAGGTCCATTTTCACAATGTTCCCAAAACAGTTATATTAGATCTGGAAAAGATATTCACCTAGCTGAGTGAATTGTCTACATAAATTATAGAGCTAGAGTGAACACACACACACATGCACACATATCCGAAGATTGGAATAAAGGGGAGCAAAATTAGAGGTCTTCAAAAAAAAATACTAATCTCAGTCATCTGGTAGCCCTTGACATGTACTAGAGGATTGTTTCCTAATTTATGGTTAGTAATACTAAGGACCAGAGAAGGTGATAAACCACTGTCAGGTCCTAACATGGACCTGACATTTTAAAACAGTATTTAAAAACAGCACATCTAATATCTAAAAACCATTTTCCTCTCCCACCCCCCCAGCCTCTTATACCCCAACCAGGGAATGCTGAGTAATGACACATTAATTAATCTCTGTTTGAGGAAACAAATATAAACATAAATTATGGGAGGCAAATTATTTTGACAGCAACATAAGCTGGAAAGAGTGGGAGAGGGGCAGCAAGGAACAGAACCCAGAAAATCAACAAGGGTAGAACTTATAATTCAGTTCAGGAAAATTAAGTGACCTATACTGGGGCCAGGGTTAGAGTTTTTCAGTGGAATAAAAACCTCAAAAACATCCCATTCTCAGCAAAAACTAGGAGTTCCGATGCCAATGTTCCCTGACTCCTTGGCAGCCAACCAAAGAGTTGATAGGTCTCTCTTCCTCTGCCTTTGCCTCTGCTCAAAGGCCACAGATCTTTTTCTCCATTTGTTCTCTAGAAAAATGGATTAAAAAACCACCTTTATCCCAGTCCATTTTGGTACTTTGCTATCTAATATGAAAACATCTTACTGTCCTTGGAGCCATTTGTCCCCTTTCGGGTGGTAGCTATCCTGGAGGCCATGTGGTACAGTGGGAGGGAGTCAGGGTTAAGTAGGTGGCAAGTTTCTGATGATGCTTATTGTGTTAAATTGGGCAAAGTGTTAGGATCACCATCCTTTGCTTTTATATCTTCAATCTACTGTAATTAAGAGAACAGTCTAGAGCAAAAGTTCTTAATCTTGGGTCCATGAACTCGTTTTTATAATATTTTGATAAATCTAGTTTAAAATCAATTTCCTTTTAAAAATTCTATTGTATTCCATGCATTTTAAAACATTATTCTAAGAAGAAATTAATAAGCCCAATCCAACCCTTCCAGTTAGGCTCTGACTAAAGGGGGCTGTCAAATCAAAGAAAAGGTTAAGAACCTCTGGCGTAGACAGTCCCTTTCTATGGTGGATTTCAGTATCAGGGGATATGATGCCCTTTTAGAATTGCCACTATGAAGCTGGATACTTGGGGAAAATTTGATTGGTTGGAAAGAGATAGAGTAGGGAAGAAGGGCTGGGAAAGACAGCTTAGTCAAGCTCCAGAAGGGATAGCTTTACCCCTGGGGCAATAATGCTAAGAGAGAGAATAACCCATTCCTTCCTTCCTCATCCTTCCCTGACCTTTGCCTTAGGGCCTCTTCTGGAATCCACCTTCTCTCCCTATCCCTACAAAAGTACAACCAAGTGAAAGACTTCACAGCTTGAGGAGGAGAGAGTCTGGATCACTGTAAGAAAAAAGCCTGCTCTGCTCTCCACAGATGTCAGCACCTGGAACAAAGACCTGGCTGCCTCTCCCTTAGCTACACCTGTGCTATTTATTAGAAAATCCAAGAAGACTGAAAATGCTAAACCTTGCTGGTCACCTGTTCCAACCTGAGCCTGACCCTGAGTTCTGGGTAGGTGATCATGTGACATGAATAATGTCTAGGTAAGAGGGGTATTGCTTAGCATCCAGAAATAAATCAGAGTCCAAGACTCTGACCTCAAACCCTCCCACACAGTTGGCCTTGGATTCAGCACAATTCCCCAGTTCTATTGCATTGTTGGTTTTGGCCCCAACCCCACTCAAACTCAGTCCCACTCATGACCCCGGTGCCAGCCCACTGTCAGCTACCTCCCACCTCCATCAATTGTGGCATCTCATTTTAAGCCACCTTCCTAAATAAAGCCTTAATGTTCCTAATTATTCATAACATTATTTTTTGTTATCAACCCTAAAATGTGCCAAATCAATGTATTCATAAAGTAGCAGAGGAAGAAATGATATGAGTCAGGCAAATAATTAATAATATGGTTATTAATTATAATAAGTAATAACTCATTTATAAAAAACCTCTTGTTAACAAAATACTTTGAAAGTCAGCATGGCACAATGGGTAGAGACTGCATCACAGTCAGGAACATAGATTCAGATCCTACTTCTGATGTGTATTTGTGGTGTGATCTTAGGCAAGTCATTTTATCTCTAACTTGCTTGTTTAAAGCAGTTGTCTAAAGCTAAAAATTATAGAATGAATAAAAATCTAGAAGTGGCGTCGCAAAGAACTGAGTTCAAATCCAGCCTTAGACACTAACTAGCTATGTGATCCTGGCAAATCACTTAATTTCCTGGAGAAGGAAATGACAAACCATTTCCATATCTTTGGCAAGAAAACCCCATGGACAGTATGATACGTTGAGTCACAGAGTTGTAGCTGACAAAAAACATCAAGTAAGTTGCAGAACAAGAATTTCTTCCCTGGGACTTCCCTATACCAAGCACAAGTGCAGTTCAAAACAAGTATTTTAAGATGCTATTACTGGTTATTTGGAGTGGGGCAAAACACAGAATTCCCTCCAAGATTCTTTTTTTTTTTTTTAATTTATTTTTTTAATTTTATAATTATAAAATTTTTGACAGTATATATGCATGAGTAATTTTTTTTATAACATTATCCCTTGTATTCATTTTTCCAGATTTTCTACTCCCTCCCCTAGATGACAGGCAATCCCATACATTTTACATGTGTTACAGTATAACCTAGATACAATATATGTGTGTAAATCTAATTTTCTTGTTGCACATTAAGTATTGGATTCCGAAGGCATAAGTAACTTGGGTAGATAGACAGTAGTGCTAACAATTTACATTCACTTCCCAGTGTTCCTTCTCTGGGTGTAGTTGTTTCTGTCCATCATTGATCAACTGGAAGTGAGTTAGATCTTTATGTTGAAGATACCCACTTCCATCAGAATATATCTTCATACAATATTGTTGTTGAAGTGTACAGCGATCTTCTGGTTCTGTTCATTTCACTCAGCATCAGTTCATGTAAGTCTCTCTAAACCTTTCTGAATTCATCCTGCTGGTCATTTCTTACAGAACAGTAATATTTCATAATATTCATATACTACAATTTACCCAACCATTCTTCCAGTTTCTAGCCACTACGAAAAGGGCTGCCACAAACATTTTGGCACATACAGGTCCCTTTCCCTTCTTTAGTATTTCCTTGGGGTATAAGCCCAGTAGTAGCACTGCTGGATCAAAGAGTATGCACATTTTGATAACTTTTTGGGCATAGTTCCAAATTGCTCTCCAGAATGGTTGGATTCTTTCACAACTCCACCAACAATGTATCAGTGTCCCAGTTTTCCCACATCCCCTCCAACATTCATCATTAGTTGTTCCTGTCATCTTAGCCAATCTGACAGGTGTGTAGTGGTATCTCAGAGTTGTCTTAATTTGCATTTCTCTGATCAGTAGTGATTTGGAATCCCTCCAAGATTCTTTTGAAGGATATCCCCTATTTGGCTTCCATCCTGGAGCCCTGAACACATAATTTGAAGAGTGGACACAGCTTTTTCCATTGCCACCCCAGTTAGAATGGAGGTGTTCTATGGGAAGTAACAAGGTGGGTGACAGTTTGTCTGGCATGCTGTAGGAAGGGTTCCTTTTCACATATGGATTGGACCAGAGAGGCACCAAGGTCCCTCTCAGATCTGAAAGTTCATCCCAGCTCCTTGTCTTGATATCATTAGTTGTTTCCACAGGCAAGTGACTGAGAAGGCTGGGGAATGGCTTTAAGTAAATCCACCTGAACTCATCTGGAGAGATGATGTTCACCTATTCTCCCGTTTCCCTTCCAGACCCAAGCAAAGGCAAAGGCTGCAGGAGATCAAGGAAGTAGCAATAGAATGCAAACTGGAGAATGTGTGTTAAAATCCCACCCTTCTCAACCACTCACTGAGTGACTTTGGAAAAGTCACTGAACCTGAAGCTCATTCTCCTTAGAGGTAAAATGAAGGGTTGGATTAGATAATCGTCAAGGTACTTTGGAGCTCTAGATAAGGGTGACTTCATCATGGGCCTACAATGGGATTTTCTTAGGAGAAAGGGAAAAATTCATTCTTCTCCCAGAAGACCAGAGTTGAGTGAATCCAAGGAGACAGAATAAAAGGGATGGATGTTAAACACAGGGAAATTTTTTTATCTTAGACCGGCAGTGGACTGTGGGAAAAGAAGGGCTGTCAAATCAGTAATATACACTTTACATTTACATTTTTGTACATATACATTTATACTTTACATATATATTTTCATTTTTGTTTCTTGGGGGCAATAGGAGTAAACTGACTTGCCTAGGGTCACACAACTAAGCAATTATCTGAGGACAGATTTAAACTCAGCTCTTTTTGACTCCAGGCCCAATATTCTATCTACTGCACCACAAAGCTATATGGAGGTTACTGGTTAGAAATTTAGAGCTGGAAGAAACTCTGGAGGCCATCTAGACAATCCCCCTTGTTTTATAGAAGGGAAAATATAGGAAGGGAAAATGCTTATCCAGAGACTCACAAATGATGGAAATCAGGTAGATTGGTGGGAATCAAGATATTGGGAAACACCCTGTTTTCCAGAGGGATGGTTACAAGCAGGTTGTACCCCGAGCTTAGCATAACAACAATCCTTTGTGCTTACCCTCTGGATGATCTCAGCCACATCAAAATCCCGGCATTGTTTCTGGTTATGAAAACCTGCTTTGAATCAAACTTGTCTCATTGTTGATGTTACTGCGTAGCCATAGGTATGAGTACCAAGATGTCCCCACCCTAAGCAGGGCCCCCAATCAGGGCTGGGCTCTAGCACCAGTCCTTGCTTGCAAGCTATTTCCCTCACTTTGAAATTAAACTTCTGTTTAATTCCTCACTCTCCTTTGTCTAGTCTGGGATTTTTTTGGTTCTAGATACCCAGAGGTTAGAGGCCCTATTTATTTTGACAATAAAGCATTTATTAAGTACCTACTGTGTGCCAAGCATTATGCTGTGCTGTAGGGATCCAAATACAAATAAGCTTGCCTTCTAATATGGCATATTAAGAGGCTATGTGGCAGATGAGGCAGAGGAGGAATCAGGAGATGGTCTACTTGTGAGAAAAGAATGACTAGAATCCTGCCTAAAATAGTAGTTTTGAAGAGGAGGTTATTAAGAATGGCAAAGAAGCTAGAGGCAATATGACCTTTCAGTGTCACTCACTTTCAACCTATAATTTTGATCAGGTCAGAACATATCTTCTAAATGAAATAGAGATGGGGTTATCTTAGCATTTTCTTGGGCACTGGACTCCTCAGGGCATTTGGTTATTTAATATAGAGATAGGCTGTGCCCATTCTTCCCCCAGGTGTTTCCTCCTTGCCCATCTCTCTCCTCCAGTACTCTTGGCTGCCCCTGCAAGTTGTGCCTGCCATCTGGGCTGCTCAAAGCAAGGCTAATGCCAAGGGAGTGCCAGCTTTGATTTATGGTCACCTAATCTTGGCAGGAGCAGGAGCCAGGCAGTTCTTTTCCTAGAGAAGAATATCTCTTAAAGAAATAATGCACCTGAAGTCATACAATTGCAGAATAAGGAGGGTTCCCTTAGCCATTGGGGAAACACACTGCCACTCCCACTTTGCAGAGCTTACTGTATTCTGAATCCTTCATTCAAAGAACTGGAAATTACTGGGGAGACCTGAATTTCCTTGGAAGCTCCTTATCCTATCTGCTACATACTCAGTTTAGCTTTCAAAAACCATTTCCTAGTTTACCAACCCCATTTCCTGGGACTTACTAGCATATACTAAAGCAGGGCTTCTTATTCTTTGTGTCCTGGAACCCTTAATTCATCCAGGGAAGCCTACTTCCTTTAGTCAGCAAATGTTGCTTAAGAATCTATGCTATACTAAGACCCAGTTTTAATGAAAGTGCTCTTGTTTGTATAAAGTGTATAGTCTGGGAGGAAAATAAGGCAACTCAAAAAATTATAATCAATCAGCCAAGATTTATTTAGCAACTTCTATGTTGTAAACCCCAAGTATATGAAGATAAAAAGGGAAAGTCCTTTCCCTCAGCAAGCTTGCCTTCTATTAAGGATATGTACCTACATGGGTTAGCATTTATACAAAATAAAGTAATGTACAAGACAATCAGCTTCTGGGTTGGAGAGAAGGGGGAATCAGGGAATGCTTCCTATAGAAAATGGCATTTGAATTAAGTTTTGAGGGAAATAAGGGATTTTAAAAGGTGGAAGTGAGGAAGAAGTGCATTCTGGGCTTGTGGGACAGTCAGGAAAAAGGCTCAAAGATGGGAGTGGGTGGATTTCATTGTGTGAGGAACAATAAGAAAGTTGGTCTGGTAAACAGCAGCACATGGAAAGGAGAATAATGTATTATAAGGCTGAAAAAGATAGATTGAAGAAAGATTGTGTATTTTAAAAAATTATTTGTTTTTTGTTTTTTACATCACCATAATTTCCCCCATGAATCCCTCCCTTTCCCCTTCCAGAAATCCATCCTATATAACAAATAATTTTTTTAAAAATTTTATTATAGCTTTTTATTTAAAAAAACATATGCATGGGTAATTTTTCAACAATGACCCTTGCAAAACCTTCTGTTTCAACTTTTCTCCTCTTTCCCCCCACCTCCTCCCCTAGATGGAAGGTAGCCCAATATATGTTAAATATGTTAAACTATATATTAAATACATGTATACATACAAATAATATTTTGTAAAGATACGGAAAGAGGGAGAAAATCAATATAACTGATCAGTACATCAAAGAAAGATGAAAATATATGCACTATACAACACCTATGGACCTCCCACAACTGCCAAAGGATGGGAGCACCAATGTCTTCTCATCTTTTTTCCTTTCCAGCCATACTTGTTCTTTGTAATTTTGCAGTTTTCACTTTCAATTGTGCGTGTTTGTTTAGTTGTACTTTGTGTTTGTTACCTACTTTGTGCCATTGCTAAACACTGAAGACATACAGACTGAAATGAATCATTTCCTCCCCTTGAAGCATTTACATTTCATCAGAACAACTATCCTTTCCACATCTCTGAAGGTGAGGGGATGGGGGAAATTGTAGTAAAATTTTTTTACCCTCTCTTTATACCAGAAAAGAAGTCTGAATTTTTTGTCTTTTATGGGGTGTTTTCAGTACCTTGCCAAAATTGGTTTGCTATTATACAATACTATACATGTATTTTATGCATTTCTAAACTTTTTCTATTTTGCTTGCTGCCCTTCATGTGCCATCTCCACTTTCTGCAAAACTACCTCCAAATTCCCATATAATTTCTTATGCTAATTTGACATATCAAAACCAAGATGGGGAAAGTCACAATGTGGAAGGGATCCTTTGGCAGAGGTGGGAGGTCCATAGGTATTGTACAGTGCACATATTTTACAGATGACTGTGCTAGAGTCACCAGAGAACTGTGTGTGAGTTTGGGGGTTCAGGAAGTCTCCACAAAGCTTTTCCTTGGAAAAGATGTTGTTTCATCACTAGCAAACATATTAGAATCACATGATCATAGATTTAGAGATGGAAGGGTCTCAGAGACTATCCAATTCCTTCATTTTAGATTCTGAGGGCTAGAAGGAAATTGACTTACCCAAGATCACACAGTGGGAAATCCTGCTCCAAATCCAGTGTTGTTGTTGTTGTTGTTGTTGTTGTTTTGGCAAAAGGCAGATTATTTAGGGGAAGAGGTTACAGATAAGAGGTAAAATAGGCACGAGTGCAAAAATGAAATAAAGTTGAAAGATCATATAGATGGCAAGGAAAAGACAACTTCCCCAGGGGGACTCACAGTTAATGAGGAGAAAGGAAATACTCTGTGAGGTGGGAGTATGCCAGGTTAACCTAACTAGAATTAGCTAGAGTAAGAAGAAAGGCACCATGAAAGGGAAGACACTGTGAGAAAGAGAAAGTGAACAACTCATTGTGAGCTTAGATCTGAAAATAATTTTGCCTCCAGTGTTCTTTCAGACCTTGACCTTGTCCATGGGGCATTTCTTCTCTACTTCTTTCTTGTCTATTAAATCAAACCTCTCCCTTTCCTTATAACTCCTCCTACCAAAAATCCTTCCAGATTCTTTTCCCATGGCCAGGATTTTCCTGGTGGCTACTTTGCTCTGCCCCTTCCACACCAATGAATTTAGCTTCCATGGTATCATTTTTCTCTAACTGATAGTATGGAGGCAGAAATGAGCCAGCTACGTACTGCAGGCAGAGAATAGATTAGCTTGCCTGAAGAGTCTTCAAGAAGCCATAAGAAATTTAATTTCTAAGATAAAATTGGTTGGGCCTAGAAATCTGTTTTTTCCCTGGTGAGGGAGAGTGAGGTATATACAAGTCTGTTGCTTCTATGTATGTTTGTACCTAAAAATGTATATTTTTGTATCTCAAATCTCAGTGGTTTTGGATTGCCATTGAATCAATTGAATTCAATTAAACAAATGTAATCCATGGCTTGGCTCCCCACCAAGGACTCTGGGTACATATAGGTTTCATCCTGGGGGATTGAACTCGGGTCAATCTTTCTTCTTTTGCCTCATTGCCCCCACTTGAATAAATATAAGAAAAATCTTCAAAACTTAAAATCATCACATATTTAGGGTTTCCCAAATGTCAGTGGCAGGATTTCCAAATTCCGTGAAGGCATTCAATTATACAATATAACTGCTGAATATAAGATAGTCTTTATTTTGCCCCACAGAAAATGCATAAAATGCTGAAAACTTGTTGGAATTCATTAGACAAGTATAAAAATAAAAGCACTAAAATAATCTATAAGATATCCCCCCAGAAGGATTTGAATTTGCAACCCTCTTTTTTTTTCCAGTGAGTTCCTATTTTCTAAAATCCTATATATACAGTCTTCCCAAGATTTAGACTCCCCCCAGAAGCAAACATGATTTGGTGTTTGCTAAACAAGGAACTTGTATTGACTAATTTGTTAAATTTACATTCCAGTTAGGGTGTTATACAAACCATGGGAATGATCTTTTTTCTACAATAAGGGTGGATGAGGAAATCTTCTCACTCTATAAAGTCTAGTAGTTCAACTCAATATGAAGAGCTCTTGGAACATGAGACAACTAAGACTAGATATATCCATTTCTAATTGCTACCCATGTAATTCTGTTACAAGACAACATTGCTGATTTGGGGGAGGAAAAGAAAAATTTTCTTTGCTCTTGCAGCTGTGATTCCTGTTTCACACGGCTCTCCCATAGGAACTGTTGTTATTGTTACTCTATCTTTATTATGTTACTATGGAATATTCTATGTGTATATATAGTACATATATGTATATGTTACTAGATATTGTTACTGTATCTTTAAGAGTCAAAAGAAATATTGTAGAAAGGCAATTTTAACTCTGATAGAGTGAGAATGCTAAGAGTGATGGCTTGAGAGAAGTTGAAGGAAGGCAGTTTCCTGTTATAGCTAGAGAGAAGATGGAGAAGACAGAGAAAGAGGAGGGAAAGATCTCCTTTCTTAATGTAACTGTTCTACTCTTTCTCTTATAAAGAAGAAAATAATATTTACAAAAAAGATTTATTTATTGTATTAAATATGAACTAATGTAGTACCACATTCTCAGAAGTAGAGAAAAGTCATCTGCCATTGTAATTAGGGTTTGAGGCATTGTGTTCCTTCTGAGTTAAAATATTGTAAATAACTTTCTGTCCTTGTTATGTTATTTCATTGTTATGAAATTTCATGTTAGGAACTTTAGTATTTATGTCCTTTTAGGAGATTAAGGAATTTAATAAATTGGTTGATTTCTCTAGTTTATTACATCAATAATATTTGATAGACTAGTTGGAGACTCTGAACTTAGTTGACAGATAAATAAGTTGAAATGTTATTAATTAGTGAGGAATTAGACAAATATACTCCTTGCATAACCCTAAAACTTGAGAAGATAAGATTAAATATGACAACAATTCAAGCAATAGGTTGAGGAGTAACTAACAAATGAAAAACAAATGATATTATCAGATTGTTTAGGAAATTCAATTCTTCTCAGGTATTCCCAGGTCAATCCCTTAAATAGGAGTAGAACCAAGAAGCATCTGAATTTGGACCCCTCACCTCTCACTCTAAATCCATTTCCTCATCTGCAAAATGGTATAATGATACTTCTCAAAACTACTTAATGAATATGCTATGAGATTTAATTTAGAATGCTTTGGAAATTATATTGTAAAGTTTAAGGTTTTATATGGGGTATCCCAAAAAAGTCTTAGCATAGTCTTTAGCTTTAGTAGCTTAACACTAGATGCCATGTATTATATTATTAATAGGGTCTAAGTACTGAAGATCAATGGTAGTGCATCTCCCTTGAAGGCTCCTGTCTGAAGAGAAAACATGGTTACTCATGCTATTAACATTCCAGTAAGATGGAGAATCACTAGGTTTACCTATCTCCCTTTACCCTGGACCATAAGGATCTTTAGGTTTTATCAAATGCCCTTCCACAGTGCCCTGGAGATCTTCAGGTGCTGCTATACATTCATTTTTATTTTTATATATTTCCATATGAGTCATGTTGGGAAAGAGATATCAGAACAAAAAGGAAAACTGCAAGAAAAGGAAAAAAAGAGGTAAAAATAGCATGTATTGATCCACATTCACTCTCCATAGTCATTTTCCATTCAAAGTTTATTGGAATTGCTTGGTTCTTCTCAGTCTATCAGAGCTGGTCATCATACAAATCTTCTTGTTACTGGGTACAATGTTTTCCTGGTTCTTCTTGCTTCCCTCAGCATCAATTCATGTAAATCTTTCCAGGCCTTTTGAAAATCATCTTGTTCATTATTTTTTATAGTACAATAATATTCCATTACTTTCATTTATCATAATTTATTCAGCTATTCCCCAATTGATGAGGAATCATTTTTCAATTCTTTGCCACCACAAAAAAAACAGCTAAACCTTTCTATAAGTGATGTCTCCATTAGAGTGGGAGGTCCTTAAAAAGATGAGCTGTCTCCTTTTTTTCCTTCCTATTCCCAATGCTTGACTTATAGTAAGCATTTAAAAAATGCTTTTGTATTCCATTCTGTGAATAATAACATGACCTCCACTTGTAAACCACAGGGAGCTGAGAAAAGAAATGATATGATCATCTGATAAAGCTTTAGGAAAATTATTTTAGCAACTATGTGGGGAATAAATTGGAGAACAGAAAAACTTGAACTAGAGATTGATCCGAAAAGTATTTATAATAGTTCAAGTTAAAGGCATGATCTAGAGTGTGGAAGAAGGCAAATGATAGAATATCGGTGGTGGTGAGAGGGAAGAGTCACAGATCACATGATATTTCAAGTTTGGGGGACTGGAAGATAGTGGTACCATTAACCAAACTATCAAGAAAGTGAGGTGGAGCAAGTTTGGGTGGGGGCGGTGATGCTATGTTGTTTTTTCTTTGTTGGCAGGCTTCAGAAAGCTTCTAATCTTGGAAGAACCCTCTGTCCCTAAAGTCTTGTTCTTTCGTTGGTGAGTTCCTTTCTGAGCTTCCATTATGAGCCAACAATCCCTCTCCATACTCTTCTCTGACTTCCTGGACTTAACACCCATCTTTCCTTTGTTGGTATCTGCTCCTCTCTACCCATCCCCTTCCCATCTTCTATCTCCTGTTTTCTAATTCTCTGTTATATGTTATTGTCCCCCATTAAAATGTAAGCTCCTTGAAGACAGACATTCTTCCCTTTTGCTTGTATTTGCATTCATAGTTCTTGGCACAGTACCTGGCACTGTGCTTAATACTCCCTGTATAAGAAATACTCTAAGTATTATAAACTCTTTGATAGATCAACTGATTCTTTCTTTCTTTATTGAAGTGCATAATCAGAAAGTCTATATTGCCCTCACTGAGTTGCCCCTTTCATCAGTGACTGGGAATGGGGGCAGCAAACTGGGTTTTGCCAGGGTTCAGGGGTAGCAGGAACACTGATGCAGAGAATAGATCCATGTTTCTGACCTCAAACAATCAATTTATCTGACCCGAGTCTCATAAAGACGTCCTGATGAGCACAATCACTGGCTAATGGTTATGAGCTGTGACCTCTGGATTTATGACCGAGGGACTTGCAGTCTGTCTGCAGGAATAGAGAAGCGGGCATAGAGACTTGGCAATGGCAGGATTTTATTATGAAGAACATTTGCTTGCTGTGTCGTTTAATGTCTACAAATTTCCTGTGCATAAATCCTGAGGAAGGAGGGTAGGGGAGAAGAAAGGAAGAGCTCAGCCCAAGTCTAGGGGAAGTTAGGGAAAAGAGAGGAAAAATTATCTTCATAGGCTTTTCTCCTCATTTTTAAAGAGTGACAAATGATTACTACCCCTTGTTGCAGAATTTACTAACTTTGTGACCTGGAATAAGTCACTTAACTGTGCCAAACCTTTCTCACCTTTCTCTTTCATGTTCATCTTCATTTTAATGAAGATAATAATACCTCTATTTTCTATGTCACAGATATTGGAAGCAAAGTTATGTCAACCTTAAAGCTCTGTATGTGGACATTCTTGTTTGACTTGTTATTAGGGCCAGGCATAAAGATTTGGGGAAATCCTGTAACTGAACCATGAGAACTGATGAGATCACCAAAGGTATTTAGGGAAGAGGAGGCCCTGGACAGAGCCTAGAGGGACAAGTATGGGTTGGAGCCAGAAGACAGATGAAATTATTAGTAGCTTCTCAACATGCAGGCTTTGATGGAGACATTCTGTTTTTAAAAGACAGTATAAGCAAAGGTAGGCAAGTAGAGGACTTTATGGGTGGCGATGAATGATCTGGTTTGAGTAGAGTGGTATACATCAAGACAGCCTTATAAAATAAAGCCAAGAGTGTTAATAATTTTGTCATAATTTTGTGACCCCCATATTGGGTTATACAACCCCAGATGGGGTTTTGACCCATAGTATAAGAAGCTTTGATGGAAATGACCATGGACAAGTCCATTTTTCTCAATCCTGTTATCTCGACTGTATCTCGACAGAGCTTAACTGGCTCTGTGATGTCACTGGTGTAAACATTCTTTCCATTAGCACAGATCACAGCCTATCTTTAATTTCTCAACCTATGCCACCATTTCCCATATTTTCCTATAGATTCTCTACAAACAAACCATCCATCAGGCCAGAGTCTTTCTCATTTCTTTCATGTGTACCAGTCCAGGTCTTAGGCTATCTTTCCATCTTTATCCCTAGTACTTGCCACATGACCAGACTGCCTCCTTTTCAGATCACATATGCTCTAAGTGATTACACCACTTCTTGAATGTAGATTATCAATGGAAATATATCTACTTGTGCTGACCATGTGTTGCCTGTTGGACCACTTGCAACTCATTCTCTTTGCAGCAGATGAGGGCCAGCTGTGGGAGTCAGAAAAACTGACTTCCCTCTTACCTAGGACTTATACTTGCTGTGTGACGCTGTCACACAGTCACTAAAACTCTCAATGCTCCAGATAGTTCTAAAAGGTTCCAACTTGCAAAGGTTCATTCATCTATGGAACACCTATGAATTCGTAAGTACAAACAAACAAACCAACTACCTTCCTCCTGACAAAAAAACGACTTTTGTTTTTTTAAAATCCATGGGGATCCGATGAATATGCCTGTTTCACAAGGTTGTTGTAAAGAAATCACTTTGCGAACCATAAAGCATTCGATAAAGTCTGCTGTTACTATTAGTCTGGTCCCAGTCTTATTTCACATTTTTCTTCTCCATGTACTCTATATACCAGTCACCATGGACTACTTGCTTTCCCTGTACATGCTCCAGACTTTCCACCTTTGGGAGCCTTTTTCACACTGTTCCTTCTGCTTGGATTGACCTCTCCCCATCCCACTTATCCATGCTTAGAGGCCTGCCCAGGTTCTACTTCTCCTTCAAAAACCCCGTGACGCTATTATACCAAGCACTTATTTTCTAATTTACATTATAAATATTTGTGCAATTGCTTTCCCTAGTTGGCTGTTTGAGGGCAGAGACCAGGTCTTGGTCAACTTTACATCCCAAAGGCAGCACCTAACAGTGTCTTGCCTATGGGAAGAAGATAATGTTTAATAAGAGTTTGTTAAATTTTAATTGGCACAGCTCTCTGAGCTCTATTATATTGAGCTATTTTCAGACATAGACTAAACGTCAGCACAGTCAAGGGAGGAAAAGTTTTAGCATTAGAAAAAAAGGAAAAGACAAAAAACTCTTTTGAGATCCTCCAGTCTCAGGAAAAGAATCCTAAGAGAGGGAGAGAAAAGCTGGCCTTATTAGTGAAAGCACCACCTTTGTTCCTAGCTGTGTGAGTTTTGGTTTAGTTAATTATTCTACGCTGTGTGCTTTATATTGGAGTGTAAGCTTCTTGCAAGTAGGAATTGCTTCCTTCTTCCTATTTGTATCTGAAGTACCTAGCACAGTATCTGTACAAGGTGTTTAATAAATGCTTGTTAATTGATTGATTTCATCATTTGTAAAGTGATGGTATGGAACAAGATGATCTCTTCAAGTTTCCTAGCTTGAAAACCTAGGATTCTATGACTTGGGAGCAGCTGGGAATCAACCTAGCATGACTCATTACTTTTACATTGCCCACATCTATCCCAGCCCACTCATTATTTAGCAATCCTGTATGCCAGATAGACACCCCAGAGTTGGTTGAGGAAAAGAGAATGTGCTGGCCCTCTCCTCATTCTTCTGATGGTTGATACTACAGTTTCTCATGGCCTCCACCCTGGAGGAGTCATCCATCTGGAAGCTATTTGGCATCTCATGGAAGGAGTTGGGACACAGTGCAGACCTCAGCAGGGTGGGCGGGCAGGCCCAGATTACTGCCATATTGAGGTAAAGGGGGTAAAAAGGGCAGACTTTTGGGGAGCTGGACAGATTCAAGAGCTCATGGATGACAATAGGTGAGAGGGAGGGTGTGGGGGAAGTGTTTCTCTTTGAAAGGGGATTCCCTAGTCAAGCAGTAGATGATGTGGATGATAGTGAGTGCTTTTGAGGCCAAATATCCCTCCTACCACTCATATGGTTTATAGTCCTGATACTGCAGAACTCTATCCAGTGGCAGGGTCAGCCTGGACTGTGAGACCTTAGTTTCCAAGGTGTATATGAACTTTAAATAACAAATCCATCTATGAGAGATTCAAAGATGATGAGGGTAACATTACATACAGAGGCATCTGTACTTCTTCTTGCCCTATCAGACAATATATTGATAACTAGAAAGGACCTAAAAAGTTGTCTAGTCCAGTCCCCTCATTCTGTAAATTGAGGTCTCAGGAAAAGAGCCACTTGCCTAAGCTCACACAAATCATTAGTAGAAGAGTCAGGATCTGAACTCATTTCCTCTGCCTTCAAATCCAGTAGGTTTTTTCCAACATCATAAAAGGCCAAATTCCTCTGTGAAGTCCTCCTGGAATTGGCAGATAAAAGTGACCTCTCGCTCCTAAGATTTCCCATAATACTTTTCTTTTTCAGCAATTACCTTCCTCTACCTTGTATCAATGCAACACATATTTGCTACTCATATGTTCACAGTGCTGAAACCATTCCTGATCCCTCAGGAATTTCAGAGCTCCATTTAGAGGGATGGGAGCGGGAGAGACGGATGGGGAGAATTGCAACATGTACATAGATCAATAAATACAAAGTTATTTTGATAAGGTAGGGGATCAGAAAAGGTGACGTGGAAGGCTTGGTATAGAAGATAGCATCCAAGCTGTGCTTTGAGGATAGTGAGAAGGCAGAGAAGAGAAGAGAGTACATTCCAGGCAAGGAGAAATACTTTTTTGAAAGCAAAGAGAATGAAACAATAGTATACAAAGTATATTAAGGGCCACTCCAAGGAACATGTACAAAATTTGCCTTTCCTGTTCTGTGCCAACCAAGTGGGTGACTCTGCACTGGATGAGTCAGAGATGACAAAAGTTCTGCATCGAATTCCATGATTGCTTTTTGACAGCCATTAAACTGGTGTTTTTTAAAGATGTGGTGAACCCTGAAAAGTCCCTTAAGTCTCCACCCCCATACCAGTTGGGTGGGATGCTGCTTCAGTTAAAAAGATGGCTTACAGCCCTGATTAGATCCTTCTATGTGCAAGTTCTACTCTCTAACATTGAATTCCAAAGTAAGAATTGTTGCAGTTCAGTTGTTTTCAGCCATGTCTGACTCTTTGTGAACTCACTTGGGGTTTTCTTGGCAAAGATAATGGAATGGTTTGTCACTTCTTTCTCCACTTATTTTACCAATGAAGAAACTAAGACAAGCACAGTTAAATGACTTGCCCAAGTTCACACAGCCAGTGTCTGAGGCCAGATTTTAATTAGAAGATTTGTCTTCCTGCTCCTCAGGCCTGGGCTCTATCTATCCACTATACTATCTAAAGTGAGGAGGTGAACTTCAAATTCCCATTTGAATCATATAATCAAAGTGAACCTATACCAGGGTTCCAATTGTGTTTTCTATTTTATTTTTCTTTTCCAGAATAGGTGTCTGAGCTCAGAGATGATTGTGAATTCAAGAAGTCCCAAATCCAATGAGTGGAACTGACGTGATGGCAGGGGAAGTTCTAGATGAGAAAAGTCAACCACCCTAAGAGGAGGAATCAAGCTTCTAGCCTGACTTATCAGAAGACTTCAAAGAGACAGTGCAGAGTCAAGGTGAAATGAAACTGCACAATTTACAATCCTGTGATTTATTTCACATTCAGATTAGGTATAAGAACCAGCTTCCTAGGAGAATGTAATAGTAGATGTAAGTTAAATCACTGAATTCTGTGGGTTTTTTTTCAAATACATACTTTTTGGTACTATATGTTTAGCATTTCTTTTGTGTGTAGAAAATAAATACTACTTCTACATCTTATTCACATTACTTTTTGAATATCTTTATATCTATCTAGACCTAAACATGAGGCCACACCCAATCTTTAAATAATTTATGCCAATGAGCTATAAAGAGTTTAAGGGATTATATGATAATCAGGTCTGAAGGGCATGTCTCTCATCAACAATGAGATATTCAGGCCAGTTCCAATAGTCTAGTGATGAAGAAAGCCATCTGCACCAGATGTGGACGTGGAAACGGAATGTGGACCACAATATAGTATTTTTACTCTTTTTTGTCATTGTTTGCTTGCATTTTGTTTTCTTTCTCGTTTTTTTCCTTTTTGATAGAATTTTTCTTATGCAGCATATTTGTGGAAATATGTAAAGAAGAATTGCATATGTTTAACATATATTGGATCACTTACCATCTAGGGGAGAGAGTAAAGGAAAGGGAGGGAAAATTTTAGAACACAAGGTTTTGTAAGGGTGAATGCTGAAAATTATCCATGTATATATTTTGAAAATAAAAAGCTTTAATTAAAAAAAAAAAGAGTTTAAGGAAAGGGAGCCTCTAATTAAAACTAAACTCATTAGGATCACAATCATGGGTCCCACAGAGCTGTTGACAGGAAAAAAAAGCCTTGGACTCAGCAGTAGTGTCCTTGTTACAGGAGAATTTGTAAAGGAGAATCATATGAAAATGATTAGAAAGATAGGAAGAAGTAAAATTGTAGAGGACTTTAAGCACCAAGCTGTCTGTAGGTAGCTGTTTGTCTTTACTTCTTCCTCCTTCCAACCATTTGACCCCCACAATAAGATTATAAACTCCTTAAGATCAGATTCTACACAGTGACCTGCACTTAGTAAGTGCTTAATAAATGTTAGTTTTTATTGAATTGAGTCAAGGCAATGATGGATCACTTCTTTTTTTTTTTTTTTTTTTTTTTAATTATATATATATATTTTTTTTTTATAATATTATCCCTTGTATTCATTTTTCCAAATTACCCCCCCTCCCTCTATTCCCTCCCCCCGACGACAAGCAATACCATACATTTTACATGTGTTACAACACAGTCCAGGTACAATACATGCGCGCGAATATCATTTTCCTGTTGCACAACAAACATTAGAATCCGAAGGTACATGCAACCTGGGCAGACAGATATCAGTGCTAACAATTTTCATTCCCCTCCCAGTGTTTCTTCTCTGGGTGTAGCTACCTCTGTCCATCATTGACCAACTGGAAGTGAGTTGGATCTTCTCCACGTTGAAGATCTCCACCTCCATCAGAATACATCCTCATACAGTATTGTTGTTGAAGTGTACAGTGATCTTCTGGCTCTGCTCATCTCACTCAGCATCAGTTGATTTAAGTCTCTCCAGGCCTCTCTATATTCCTCCTGCTGGTCATTTCTTACTGAGCAATAATATTCCATAACCTTCATATACCACAATTTACCCAACCATTCTCCAACTGATGGACATCCATTCATCTTCCAGTTTCTAGCTACAACAAAAAGAGCTGCCACAAACATTTTGGCACATATATGTCTCTTTCCGCTCTTTAGTATTTCTTTGGGATATAATCCCAGTAGTAGCGCTGCTGGGTCAAAGGGTATGCACAGTTTGATAACTTTTTGGGCATAATTCCAGATTGCTCTCCAGAATGGCTGGATTCTTTCACAACTCCACCAGCAATGTATTAGTGTCCCAATTTCCCCACATCCCCTCCAACATTTGTCATTATTTGTTCCTGTCATCTTAGCCAATCTGACAGGTGTGTAGTGGTATCTCAGAGTGGTCTTAATTTGCATTTCTCTGATCAGTAGTGATTTGGAACACTCTTTCATGTGAGTGGATATAGTTTCAATTTCTTCCTCTGAGAATTGTCTGTTCATATCCTTTGACCATTTATCAATTGGAGAATGGTTCGGTTTCTTATAAATTATGGTCAGTTCTCTATATATTTTGGAAATGAGACCTTTGTCAGAACCTTTGTTTTTAAAAATATTTTCCCAATTTGTTACTTCCCTTCTAATCTTGTTTGCATTAGTATTATTTGTACAGAAACTTTTTAGTTTGATGTAATCAAAATCTTCTATTTTGTGATCAATAATGATCTCTAGTTCTCCTCTGGTCATAAATTCCTTCCTCCTCCACAAGTCTGAGAGGTAGATTATCCTCTGTTCCTCTAATCTATTTATTATCTCCCTCTTTATGCCTAAATCATGGACCCATTTTGATCTTATCTTGGTATATGGTGTTAAGTGTGGATCCATATCTAATTTCTGCCATACTAATTTCCAGTTTTCCCAACAGTTTTTTCCGAATAATGAATTTTTATCCCTAATGTTGGAATCTTTGGGTTTGTCAAAGATTAGATTGCTATAGATGTACCCTTTTTTGTCCTTTGTATCTAATCTGTTCCACTGATCTACCGGTCTATTTCTTAGCCAATACCAAATGGTTTTGGTGACTGCTGCTATATAATATAGCTTTAGATCAGGTACACTTAGACCACCTTCCTCTGAGTTTTTTTTCATTAGTTCCCTTGCAATTCTTGACCTTTTATTCTTGATGGATCACTTCTGATCATTTCTTACTGGGGGTAATGAGAGAAGTCTTCATAAAAGAAGTGACATTTGATTGTTCTTTGAAAAAAGAGCAGAGAAGTGCCCAAAGCATCCCACATTTAAATGCCCAGTTTCTATAACTGACCTGATGAGAAGAGAAGATAGCATCTTTTCACAAAACTCTGTCCTTCCAATCCCTAGCCCCAACAACTGACAAGTCTCAAAGCCTGAACAGTTTGGTGGACTAATAAAAGTGATGGGAAGAAATCAGAGAAGTATCATTAATTTTAGAGAAAATATCCTCCAAATTCCCCATCTTTCCTTGATTCAAAGATAGCCCAGGATAGAGAATACCAGCCAAATCTTGTTGGAGTTGATGGAGGTGGAGGATAGAAGTATCTCATTTTGTGATTCTTTTATTGTCTTCTCGAGTATAAAGTCCTGAAAATGTTATGTAAAAAAGAGCAGCCAAAATTTAAAATGTACCCTCTAAGAAAAAGCAAGATACTGAATAATTTTGGTCAATCAAATTGTTTTTATTTCTTTCAATAAATATAAACAATCTCTGTTACTTCATTCAATTACTTAATAGAGAAGGGGAAAATACTCTGATTCCCACATGACAGTGGAAATCAACCAAGTTTCCTGAGATGTACAATTCCCAGACCAACATTTCATTAAAGCCACCCAAAATAATCTTATCATCTCTAAGAAGCTGGAAATGAAGATGGTATGAGCAGGCACACTGAGTGGATATGGGAAGAATTCCAAATGGTCCAGTCTTTGTTCAGGATGCAGCTTATCCCCAGTGGACTCCAGAAAGCTGGGTGTTCATGATATGATTTCTTCTCAAATCTTCGGCCACTGCCTCATTATGCTTTCCTGATTCCTGTTTAGATTTGGTCTCCACTACAACAACGAACCATCCTATCATAATACAGGAATGGCAACTTGGACTTTCTTTTAAGGGGAATTTAATCAATCAGATAGAACTATTGGCCAGTCATTTGTGCCAACATCCTAAAATATTAATGTCACACTCCAAGATGATTCATGACAAACAGATTAGGCCTTCCTGACAAAATACAATCATATGGTCAAGGTTAGAAGGCATACTCATCACAAGAATCTAGTTATCAGATTTTACACCCAAATTATTTACATAGACATACTTGAAGTGAAAATGCTTGTTACAAATTCAAGATGGAGTCACTCATGTCCAGAGTGTTTCTATGATGAAGGGGAAGGAACTAAAGTGCTTACAGTTCCTTTGGAGATTCAGCAAATCTAGACATCAGAATTTTACCTAGGTATTCTTGAGTCAAATTAATTTAAATCTTGAGTCAAAGGTTTCCCCAGCTGCTATATCTGTTACTTAATTCCATGGAAGCCAGGCACAAATAGTGACCTAATAGTAGAAATCCCATTCTGAAGCAAAACAACAAAATTAAACAAAATACTTGAGATGTACCTTTTGTAAGATCCAGACAGCACTGCCGGCTAAAGTTTCTAAGAGTTAGGAACAACAAATATCAAGACTCAGCTCATCAGAACCAAATAATGATTGTTGGGAGAGCTGGGAAGTAAGCAGAGAAGTGATAAAAGATTGGGGAGAGAGGAAGAGAAAAGACAGAGACAAGAGATAGAGGAATCTATAATCTGGGAGTTTAATATAGATCATTTGTATGTTAGTAGCTCTTTTATATTCATACATATCAGTTTCTAGGAAAATACACACAAATTCCCCAACCCTTTGTAAACCAACTCATATGTCACTTTTTAAGTGCCTACTATGTGCCAGCTACTGTATGAGGTGCTGGGGATATAGAAGCAAAAAAGAAACATTATCTACTCTCCAGAAGTTTACATGCTATTAGGAAACATATGTGCATTAAAAAGATCATTTGGGGAGAGGAAGGAAGCATCAGCTCTTAGATGAACAAGAATGAAAAAAGGCCTCATGTAAAAGGTAACACTTGAGTGAAGCTTTCAAAAAAAAACTTCAGGGTTTTAGGAAGTGGATGTAAGAAAGAAATGCATTCCAGGTGTGGAAACAATCTGGGCAAAGGTAACTGAAAGTAGCCAGTGTGTGCCTGGTGAGGAGCAGCAAGGAGGCCATTTTGGCCCAGCCATAAGTGTGTGTAAAGGGAATAATGTATAATCAGTCTGCAAAGGTAGGTTGCTAGCCAGGTTGTGAGGAGATTCAAAAAGCAAACAGGAATTTGTCCTAGACGTAATAGGGAGCCTCTAGAGTTTATTAAGCAGGAGAGAGACATGATCAGGCTGCTGCCTCAGGAAAATCACTTTGGCAGCTATGTAGGATAGATAGGAGGGAAGTGTAAGAGAGACCAATTAGGAAGGAGGTTATTACTGTAGTCCTGGAGAGAGGTGACTTCTTGGAGGTAGAAACAGACGTTCTCCACTTTCCCTTTTTCCCTACAGGGTTTTCTCAAGATCTTTTAAACTGTTTCCCAGTGTTCTCTAAGGCTCCAGGTCCTTATTCTCTATCTCCTCAAAGTTCCTGCCTCTCTTTCCTTTGTGACCTCGTAAGCCCTGGCTCTCTTCCCCAATGTCACTGCTGCTCACTCATTCCAGTTCTTCCCTAGATTATATTTAAATTACTTTGGGAATTTCTTTTAGGAACATGGACACTATAACTTCCCTAGAATTGCATCTGGAAGTCCTGCTCGCTGTCTAACTTCAGGCCATCCCACTTCAGTTTAGAAAAGATGACCCATCCTCTACGGAAGCTCAGGAAACAGCCCTATGGGGCCTTTGCGCGTAAGGGATAGGAGGGCCAAGATTGCGGAAGCCGAAGTGGGCGAAGGGAAGGAGCTGTCCCTTGATGGACAGAAGGCTGGAGCTGAGCTGGAGCCTCCGGCCTAGGCGGCAGCGGCGGCGTCACGAGCACCGGATGATGGATGGAGCTGCGGGCAAGGCGGAATCAGCTGAGTCTGGGGTGCCCGCGCCTAATGCAGACAAACCCCTCCGCCACCAGCGAGGGCCCGCTGTCTTAAATATTACCCCGGAGTTTTCAATTATCTCCTATTAATGGATTTGCCGGGCCTCCTTCATCAAGCCCGAGGTGGCTGGGTGAGGGGGTGTGGGGAGCTCGCGGCAAGGGCTGGAGCTGGGAAAATGGCCCATATTTCAATATTAAAGCCCTTTACGATCGTCAGCAGCATGAAAGATGCTGCAAATAAAACGGGGCCGCCCGCGCCAGGCTCTCCATCTCGCAGGTTTTAATTAAAGCTGAGGGGGAAGCGACTGCGGCTGCGGGGAGGGTCCGAACCAGGCTGGAATGATCTGGCGGCCGGACAAGAGTCCGAGAGCAGCCCCAATCGGCCTTTTCCATGTAGATCCCGGCTCGGGGAAGCCTCCAGGCCAGACCTGGGTCGGCTCCTGGGTCCACAAAGCATTCCGAGGCTGATTTTGAGCTCTAGCCGCTTTTTTGGCAAGCAGGGTTGTTCCTAAGGCTGGACTCGGGGGCTAGAGTGGGGGCAGGGAGAGTGGTCCGTGCATCTGACCATTAAACCGGCATCATGCAAATGAATGAATGCAAATCAGATGCAATGCCGAGTTGATGGGGGGTACGTTGTGGAGCTCACCCCCAAACCGTCTCTCAACGCGTACCCATTCCCATCTGTCCCCTCCTCCATCACTATCAACGTCTGTTGCCATTTGTATGGCCACTGGGGAGGAAGAGAGGGGGGTGGGGACTCAAGCTCTTCCCGTGGCCCCCGCTTCTGTGGTTTGGGGTCCCGAGACTCCGTCTGCTTTCTCCATCACCCCCTCCTGCCTCTCCTGGCCCTGGACCGCGACTCCCAGGCTGGAAGCCGAGGGTATACACACACACAGTAGCTTCACTGTTTCTGCCTTGGCAGAGCTCCTGGCTTGACAGCTTGTGCAAGCCGGGCAGACTCATCAGTCAGGCGGGAAGGACGGATCAACGTCCGGCAGCTTGTGCTGAGGACTCCCTTGGGGGCAACCGCTGGCCCGGGCCCAGCCTCCTTGTTCCCCTCCCTTTCCTCACTCTCCCTGCTTCCTCCACCCCCAGCTGCCAACATGGCACCAGCTGCAAAGGATACTGAACAAGGAAGAAGACAGGAGACCCGAGTTCAACTGCTAGCACTGCCACCAACTGACTCTGTGATCCCGGGCAAGGTTCTTCCACTTTCTGAGCCCATTTTTTCATCTATCAAATTAGGAGTTTGTGTTTCTAAGGTCATCTAGTTAACTCTTGTTTCCCTCTCTCTTGAGGTAGGCCTTCTAGAAGGGACCCCATCCAAAACTCCTTATCCCCAATCAGTCTCTAGCTGAACCCAAGTCAGTCAATTAATGCTGGATTAAAGAAGGGGCTATTTGAAGCAGCTTTCAGACAAAGAAATCAAAGGTACCAGAGTCATGTGAAAAATGCTCCAAATCACTGTTAATCAGAGAAATGCAAATTAAAACAACTCTGAGGTACCACTTCAACCTATCAGATTGGCTAACATGACTCCCCTCCCAAAAGGAAAATGTTGGATGTTGGAAGGGATGTGAGAAGACTACTACACTGATTGTTGTTGGACTTGTGAACTGATCCAACCATTCAGGAGAGAAATTTGGAACTGTGCCCAAAGGGCAACCAAACCTTTGACCCAGCACCATTCAGAATGCTGTACTAAGATGACAATTTGTATCCGACTTGTAATAGGGCCTTCCAAACTCAGCTACAGCCAGCCACACTATACATCGACCCCAACATTGTGATGTCATTTTGATCCTCTTGGAGCAGAAGGACAAACAACGACAATATTGAGATATCCAAATATAAGATAAGAAGCATGGGCAGAGTTACATAGATCACAATATGGTTAACACTAGTCTCATCTCCAGCTAAGACTTCTAGGTCTATATCCCAAAGATATCCAAAAAAGAAAGAAAGAAGGAAAGAAAAAGACCTATTTGTACAAAAAATATTTATAGCATCTCTTTTTGTGGTGACTAAGAACTGGAAAGCAAAGGGATGCCTATTGGTGGAGGAAGGGTTGCCTAAACAAGGTGGGGGTACAGTATTGTAATAGAATATTTTTGTGCTATAAGAAATGTCAAGAAGATGATTTCAGAAAATTTTGGAAAGACACGAACTAATGCATAGTGAAGTGAATAGAACCAGAAGAACAGCTATTTTCAGCAATACAGTGATCTAAGACAATCTCAAAGGACTATTGATGAGGCATACTATCCACCTCCAGAGAAAGAACTGATATTGATTGAATACAGACTGGAATGTGCCATTTTTTCACTTTTCTCTTTCATTTTGTTTCTTTTAAGTCTCCTTATACAAAATGACTAATATGAAAATGTTTTACATAAATACACATGTTTAACTTATATCTAATTGCTTGCCATCTTAATGAGGAAGAGAGGGATAGAATTTGGAATTCAAAATTTTAAATAAAAGGAAATGGGGTAGTTATAAAAAGATTTTTAAAAGGGCCTATTTGCAAAGTTCTGTATATGGCACTGAGAGAATAATTACAAAGAACCAAAAATAACCCTTGGTCTTTGTCTTGGGGTTTCTTAGAGGTGTTTCCATTAAATTATGTGCTCCCAAAAGAGCAAATGGAAATGGAATTCTAGCTTAGACACTCCAGGGGTCCTGCTGTTTTAAAATGTCTTATGGTGAATCCTAGGTTAAGGGAAAAAATTGTTTCTTTTAGGCAATTCTCTAAGACTATAAATTGGCAAGAAAGTGCTGAGATATACTGGATGTATATCAACGTTTCCTGTACCAATGAATTCATAGATTCTTTCCCTATCCCCCTTAAATGAGGGGAGAGGAAGAAATAAACATTTGTATAATACTTACTATATGCCAGACACTATGCTAAGCACTTTACAAATATTATCTCATTTGATCTTCACAATAACCCTGAGTATTATTATTATTTCCATTTTACAATTAAGGAAACTAAGGCAGACAGCAGTTAAGTGACTTTCCTAGAGTCACACAGATAATGCTTTTAAGTATCTGAATCCAGATTCCTGCTCACTACAAGACTGGTTATCTTATACTAGCTTTAGATTTGAATGTATCAATTAATAAGGATTTTTCAAGTCTCTTTCCTCATATATCTAACAAATGTGATTTTATGAGCCTGGAGAATATCCAAGTAGTTCATGACTCACCTTTTGCTGAAAAAATCCTAGGGAGTTATCTAAGACCCACAGAGCTAATAACCCAGGATTATGCAAGCTACTTGGGGAAATAGGACACAGTTATAGAATGGAAAACTGAAAAGGATTTTAGAGATGTTTGACTTCAACAGTCTCAGTTTACACATGAGGAAATTGAGACCATAATAATGCATCAAAAGTCAATACTACTAGTAAGGGATAAAGCTAAAACTGGAAGCCTGACTCCTAAGCCAATACATTAAAACATTACCAATCTCTTCCATGATTTCTATCAACAAATGCCAATTAAATATTCTCTAGGAATTTTCAGGACAGCTAGGTGGTGTATCAAATAGATATCAAATAGATGGCCAGGCTTGAAGTCAGGAAGACTTATCTTCCTGAGTTCAAATCTGGCCTCAGATGGTTACTAGCTGTGTGACTAGCTTTAGCTTCCTCACCTGTAAAACGAGATGGAAAAGGAAATGGCAAATGGCTTTCATATTTTTGCCAAGAAAACTCCAAATGGGGTCATGAAGAGTTGCAAACAATTGAAATGACTAAACAACAACAAAATGAAAGGAATGTGAAGAAGGATCAGAACCTTGCAGATTTAATAATGAAATATTTTCTGTAAAGGAAGATTTTGAAGGAGTGGAGGGATATGAGTTGGCAAATGGCAAAGGAAAGAACTCCTAGGCAGGGGAGTTGTCTCTGATATAGGTTCAGAAATAAGAAAGTATAGATATTGTGTTGGAGAACAGGGAGTATTCCCCTCCAAATGGAGAAAATTCAGAATGTTGTACTAAAATGACAATTTGTATCCAACCTATAATAGGGCCTTCTAAGCTCAACTACAGCCAGTCAGACTATACATTGACCCCAAAATTGTGATGTCATTTTGGTCCTCTTGGAGCAGAAGGACAAACAAAATACTGAGATATCCAGATATAATAGGATAAGAAGCACAGGCAGAGTTACATGGATCACAATATGGTTAACACTATTTTCATCTCCAGGTAAGAGAATAGTGTTCCCCCTCCATAAGTGTGATTAGAGACAGATAAAGATAGCGGTCACATAGAGATGCATACATAGATATATACAGATCCATAGAAACATAGATAGATACGAGAGAGAGAGAGAGAGAGAGAGAGAGAGAGAGAGAGAGAGAGAGAGAGAGAGAGAGAGAGAGAGAGAGAGATAAAGAGATAAAGAGATATAGGAGATGTAGATCCCATAAATCCACAGAAGGAGTCCCATTCTGGCCCTGGAATTCCTGGAACTACCTACTAAGGAAAATGAGGAGTCAGAAGAGGAGAAATGGTATATGAAAATAATAGAAAGGTACTAATCATACGAGATGAGAAAGGGTAGCAGAGACAGACAGAGAGAGAGAGAGAGAGAGAGAGAGAGAGAGAGAGAGAGAGAGAGAGAGAGAGAGAGAGAGAAATAAGTTGATTTTCTAAGCTAAAGAAGAGAGTAATTCACTGGTCTCTATATATTTCGAGGATAATAAGAAATGGGGTTCACATTGCAACAAAGGGGATTAAAGGTAGACATCAGAAAGAATACAGGGCAAAGTTGTTTTTTATAGGATTTTATTTTTCCAAATATATGTAAAGATAGTTGTCAACAAAGGACAAAGGTAAATGATAGATTTGTATGAGTAGGAGAAGGCATGGAATATTCTTTCTTCGGGAACTTTAAATTTAGGTAGAATCATGATCTGGATGAGATATAGGCCAGGAAATGACTTAGGTGACCTGGACCCAAAAATTGATGCTAATATTAGCTTAATCATATAATACCTTAGTTTAGAATGCACAGGGCAACAAAATTATAAAGAAAAAGCAGCTTTACAAGATCTGAGAACTCTGATCAATGCAATAAACAATCACATTGCTAAAAAAACCAATGGTGAAGCATATTACCTAAGTCTTTATTTATTGAGGCAATTGGGATTAAATGACTTGCCTAATATCACATAGCTAGTCAGGTTTTCCTGCAAGGCTGATACTCTGTCCACTATGCTGTCTAGTTGCCCCATGTTACCTACTTCTTAACAAAGAGGTGATGGATCCAAGATGCACAATAAAACATATTTTTTTGCTAAGGCATTAAGTGACCTGCCTAGGGTCACACAACTAAAAAGTGTCAAGTTGTCTGAGGTCAAATTTGAACTCAGATCCTCCTGACTTCAGGGCTGGTGCTCTATTCACTGAGCTACCTAGCTGCCCCAAAACATACATTTTCTGACCAGATCAGTATGGGGATCTGTTCCGTTTAATGCAAAATGAAGGCTTTGTTTTTCCTTCCTTTTTTTTTTACTTTCCAGTAGGAGTATGGGATGAAGAGAGAGACATAAGGATAGAGTAATGAAGGAAAGAGAGGGAGGGAGAGAAGAAAAGAAAGAAAGAAGGAAGGGAGGGAGGAGGAAAGGGAGGGAGGTAGAAGGGATGAAGGAGGGAGGGAGGGATGAAGGAAGAAGAGAGGGAAGGATGAAGGAGGGAGGGAGGGAGGAAGAGTAGGAGGGACGGAAGAAGGAAGAGAAGAGGAGAGAGGAAAGAAAGAAAGGGAGGTCATGGAGGTCCTCATTGTATATATTTACACTATATGGCTATCTCTAAATACAAATGAAATAAAACATTTTATGTAAAATTTAAATTACACAAATTTAAAATATTTAAAGTTATATAAATATATTTTAAATCCACAAAAGAGAGCAGAAAAAACCAGAAAGTGTTACAGATGAGCAGGACAACTTTGAAAGCTACAGATTAAATTTATTATATATTTTGAGAGAAAAACAAGCAGTATATAACAGAGATTTACAATTTTACATAAAATCCTTTTTTTCTGTTCTATCATGTATATGGAAAAGACCATTTGGTGTTTGTTAAATTCAAAATAAAAATGAAATATTTAAATACCCTTTAATATGTTTTCTTCATTTCTTCATTCAACCTATGACAGAAGTAATAAAAGTAGTATTATCCCCATTTTAGAGATGAAAATACTAAGGGGAAGTGACTTGCTTAAACTCACAAAGTTTAGCATAGTGCCTAGCACATAATAGGCACTTAATAAATGTTGATGAATTGCATTGAACATAGCCAGTTAAGCCAGTTAATTGAACACGAGCCAGAGACTGAATTTAAACTCAGTTCTCTTGATTCTGACTCAAGCCATCTTTATCATGTTACTAAGATTGCTTTTTGTATTCTCCCATTCTCACATTGCCCAGGGCTTGGGGGTATAATGTAATGCCTAGGAAGGAAGGGTATATGGTAGCTCACAATCACAGAATGAACCAAACAGAGAAATTCAGTTGGGAAGCAGGGACTTCAAATGTCATCTAGTTAAGACTCCAAATGAAAAGAATTCTGACCCTATTCTAAACTTGCCTGGCAAGTGGTCCTAGAGTTTTTTATTAAAGAACTCTAGTGATGAGAAATCCATCACCCATAAATTGGGCCCATTCCAATTTTGGATAGCACTAGTTGTGAGGACATCTTCCCAGCTAAATAAGCACAGGATTTAATCAGGACTAAGTTTAATGCACAACTCAGACTGTGTGACTTTGGCAAGAAACCCTCAGTTTCCTCAAATGTAAAGTCAGGATAATAACATCCTCTACTTCACAGAATTGTTGTGAGATACTAAGGAGATATTTGTAAAGCACTTCGCACAATGTCTGCTACATAGTAGATAATAAATCCTGTTTACTTCCTTTTCTCCCAATAAACTTAAATCGACTTTTTCTATCCACTACTGCTAGTTTTGTTCCGTTTTTCAACTCAACAAACAATGATTAAGAGTCTATCCTATGCAAGACATTGTATTGGCCTCTGGGGTTACCAAGATAAAAACATCCTCATCCTAGAATTTATGTTGAGGAGTGGAATAGATGCAGACAAGAAAATATAACAAACAGAAAAACCAAAAAAAAAAAAAAAAGTAAACAAAACCCTCTCACCTCAAGGAAAGACATACATGAGTATTATATGTGTGTGTGTGTATGTACTAATGTGTGCATATAAACATCCATTCCTATATGTATACATGAGGAAAAAGGCACTAACAACTGGGAGATCTGGAAATGTTTCATGAGGAGAATAGTACTTGAGCCTTGAATAGGATACTTCTCAGAGACAGAAGTGAGGTGGTACAAAGATACCAAGATAGGAGAGAATGTGTCTTGGGTTAGCAATATTATAGTTGGTTTGAAATACATACATTGTAATGTATAAGAAAACTGCAAAGGTAGTTTGAAACTAGGTTATAAAGGATTTGAAATGCCAAACAAAATAGTTTCTATTTGACACCAGATAGTAGGGAGCCACAGGGGTTTTGTTGAGTAGTGGAGTAACTTGTCACAACTGTGCTTCAGGAAAATCAATTTGGTGGCTATAGGGAAAATGGATGGCTTAAAAAGACTTGAGGCAGGAGACCTATTAGGAGGCCATTTCAATAGCTGGAGAAAAGGGAGGAGAGGTGGCTGGGTTAGTAGAGAGGAAAGATGTGAAAGATACTGGTGAATGTAGGAACAAGTGAGGAAGAGTAAGGATAGAGAATGACTCCAAGGTTGCAATTCAGGTGAGTAGAAAAATGTCGATGCTCTTGATAGAAAGAGGAGCAGGGTTTTGAAGACAAGATGATGCTTTGGACTTCCCAAGTTTGAGATGCCTTTGGAAAATCAAAGTGGAAGTATCTATCTAATAGGCAATCTCCGCTCTAACCAAGGTATGTACTCCCTTTCTTTTATAATAATAGTGATTCTCTAATGCTGGGAAGGCAGGGTTAAGATAGCCACACAGAGCGGTAAGGAACTTTCTAAACTTTCTTGATGGCCTTAGAAGAGAGTGGTTATGTTGTGTGAGGAGGCTATTTCTGCAGTCTGACTCAGGTTTCCTCCCCTCCTCCTCCCTGTTCCCCTTCCCCCAAACCTCCCTGGGTCACAGTTTGGAGACAAACCAGGTTTTGAATAAGAGGGAACAGGTGATCTGTCTTTTCAACTACAGTTGGATTAAAACCAGAGGGAGAAAAAATTACCCCTTTCCTCCTCCCCTTCTTCATTCCCTCCACAATACCTCTGTTTCACCAGTCAAACCAGACAATGCAGTGATTCCGGGGTTTAAAGGACAGGAAAAAGAAAGAAAGAAAGAGAAAGAGAAATAGAAAGGAAGAGAGGGAGGAAGGGAGGGAAGAAGGGAGGGAGGGACAGAGGGAGGGAAGAAATATGGAAGAAGGGAAAGAAGGAAAGAGGGAGATAAAAAAGAGAAAGAAGGAGAGAGGAAAGCAGGAGAGGAGGGAGAAAGAAGAATTCGAAGTTGGTTATTTGACACAGGGAAGAGAGAAATATGGGGACTAGGGGGGTGGGGGGGGGCTAGGGATGGTGGTAAACTTTCAGGAACCATAGTATTCAAGGCTGCAAAGGCTTTTTCTGGGGAAGTTATTTGGCTAATCCACAGGGATCATTGTACACTCTTCAGTAGGAGAGACTAATGTGTCTAGGAATGGGTAGATGTGGGAAACTGTGGAATCTTCCTTTGTGAATCTAGAAGAATGATGGGGGTAGGAAACCCTAGTAGTTTGGGGAGATGAGGAGCAATCCTGCCTAGAAGCAAGCAAATAGATAAGAAGGCCCTAAGTTCATAAAGACTGAACTTATCAGGCAATAGCCAGAACAGATACCTGGCTGGTCCCCTTTTTTGTGCTTTTCAGCCTGTTGTGTAGTTTCTCTTAGGCTTGCTGGCTGGCTTTCTGCTAGGCCTGCTGGGTTTCCCCATTACCCGCAAACAACTCGTCCATGTCTGCCTGCCCTCTGTGCCGTGGGCACCCGCAGCCCATTAGCCACTGCTGCAGAGGAGGAGGAGAATGTAATAAGTGATTCCAGGATCATAAAGACCTCGTCAGACTCCTACGCTCCCCAGTTTTGCTTCAGTTCCATATTCATCAACAAGATGGACGGGAGGGGGGCTCTCGAAATTGCATCTTAGGGACTGATTCTCAACCAAATCCAATCACATCTCCGCTCTGAAAAGGATTTTGAAATATTATCCAATTCTCCCCATATCTCAGATACCAGTACTGTGACCCTTACCCATTATTTCACTGCAACTTCAAAGCCAGTTCAGATCCTTGAGTACCCTCCACCAACCCCACATGCCCTTCATCTTTTTTCAGTTACAAGCCAATGAACAATTCATCCTTCTATTAGACACTCCTCTCTATTTCCCCCATATTTCTACCTAAGCCAGGTTTTTCCTATTTTGAACCACCCTACTCCTACAGGAAGCCTATCCTGACCATCAGAACCCCTATTTTCTTAACTGCAAAACTGATGTTGATATCTCTGTTCCAGATAAGCATTCCCTCTCTCCCCATTAGACTGGAATATAATTCTTTCCTTTGCTCTATTCCTTGTACCCAGGATAGTGCTGCTAACAGGAGCACTACTCCTATTAACAAAATCATCAATCATTTGAAATATGAAATAGTAATTAATAATAATGCTTCCCTTTATAAGGGAGCCTCAGAAATTAACCAGAACCCCACAGGTTTGTTTAAAGCAAGAGTTCTTAATTATTTTTGGTATAATGTATCCTTTCAACAGGCTGCAAAAACCATAGATTCTTCAGAATAAAAATATCAAAATATTATTTTTTAAAGTTCATGGATCCCACATTTAAAAATCTAAAAGATCTAAGGGAATGGTGATTCCATCTGTCTCCTCTATCCAAATAAAGAGTAGTAGTTACTAAATATAACTGTTCAAGGCAGATAATAGTATTCCAGAATTGAGAGGGAAGACCTGAGTCACACTTACCTGTGTGACCCTGGACAAGATTACTTCAGTTTCCTCAACTATAAAATAGCATTTATCCCTTGAGATTGTTATGAGGAATAGACATTTGCAAACTGTATACTATATGTCTACTAAGCACTTTTTACAAATATTATCTTATTTTATCCTCATAACAATCTTTCCATTATATCATATATAACTGTCCCCTGAGCTTCAATTTCTCCATCTGAAAAATGCAGCAAATAATAGATGCTCTACCTAGCTCACCTGGTTTTTGAAAGATTAAGTATGAGATCAGAGGGAGATTTTTGTTTTAAAAAGACAAAAAGTACTCTGCACGCACACACACACACACACACACACCCTCTACACCCATATCCACAAAATGTTCCATTACTAATATTATTGTTATTCTTATGAAAAATCAACATGATTCTTCATCATGGTACTACTCTTCATCTCCTAGTATTATAGAAGTGACACGTCTCATTATTCAAAAAATTTATTGCAAGATTGGTCATCAGGGGATGATTATTTTGACCACAAAGACTCACAAAATACCCTCTACTAAGAGGTAGAAGTTTCTATCCATAGAAATATCAACCAATCACAAATATTTTGAAGCATGGTGAATTATTACTGTAGTCTAGCAGCTTTTGGTGCCATATTTTATCTTGTGGTGGCTATAGAGCAGACTTAAATGTCAGGAATATCTGAGGAAAAACTCACAAATAATCCATAAACATTAACTAAGCACCTACTATGTGCTAGGCAATTAAGACACATACTATTTAGTCAACACAACTCTCTAAGGCTATAGCCTGTATAGCCTTGTAGAACAAATTTTAATCTTCAATGAAAGGGCAAGTTTTCTCTCTGAAAGTTTCCTAAATCAATGCAATCACAGACCTCATTAATAATGGTGATGAGGAGGAGGAGAAGGAGGAGGAGGAAGAGGAGGATGAAAATGATGATAGCATGACATCCTTAAATGGTTTCTAGCTGACCCCTATTTAAAAAAAGATAAGGACAAGCCAGGTGATGACAATAATAATGTTGATGATGACAATACATTTTCCATCAGAAGGAGACTCTCTAGTATTCTGCAACTCTTTACTACTCCCAGAGAGAAGGGGAGGAAGGTCCTCTAAGCAAGTGGTGAAATATTCCTAATTTCTTTTTCTCAAAAGGCTCTATTCCTTCACAGAATATGAGTTCAGAGAAGCAAGACTAAATATGACTCCTAATTTACCTTCCTAGGTATATCAGAATAAGGTGCTGGGTTAACTCACAACCTCAAATACACCCAGAAGATAGGAAGGACACCCAGAAATATAAGATGTGTAACCAAAGGAGTTACATATTGACCATTGCCCTGAGACCTGGTCCTACTGGACAATTGATCTGCTATGTCCAACCCAAACAGATCCAAGACAATCAGCTACTCCAATGTCAGTCCCCCAATGCCTCTGGAACAGAAATTTGAGGCTTTCCTCTTATGGTGAAACCAGGAAGAAGAGAAGGAAAATGCCTGTTCTGATAGAAAGGTGATGAACTCAAGATATAAAATGAGACAAAATTTTGGAGGATATTGACCATGAGGGCATTTACTTTGTTTGACTAGGTATATTTGTTTTGCTTGGTAATACATATTGCTTTGATTATTCTGGATTTTTAGTCAGAAAGACCCAAGTTCATGTATTGTCTCATGCACTATGACCCTGGGCAAGTCACATAACCTCTCAGTGGCAATTACTTTGTTTTTATAATGGAGATAATAATAGCATCTACCTTATAGAGTTGTGAGGACTAAATGAGAATTTTTGCAAAACAATTTTCAAATCTAGTTATTATTCGCTATTATTATTTATTACAAAAGTTTTGTTTTCTCATCAATTTTTTTCAAAAGGGAGAGGGAAGAGGGAAGAATAGAAAATAGATTTTTGTTAATTAAAAAATAAGTTTATGTTTTTTTATTTTTTTTAAGATGAGGAAGTATGGGTATTGGAAGAGGAACTAAACATCTCTATCTCCACTTATGCCTTAGTATATTGAACAGAGACATTTATATATCTGGCCCAGATTTGGATATTGCATTCCCTTAATTTGTTTGTTTGTTGTGTTTTAATTCCCTTTAATTTAAAAAGTGTTTCCCTCCTACCCCCCTACTCCCTCCTTACAAGTCACTTTCCCTTGGAGATTTTTAACCTTTATTGTAAAACACATCATTTGTCTTATCACAAAAGATATCCCTAATTACCACTGAAAGTGAAGAATTCATGCACTTAGAAAAAAGTCATATTAAAAATTGTCCCTTGTAACTCTCAGCAAGCTAGAGGGAGGAGACACTGCTACCAAGAAATATATATGATATATATGGCATATATACCATAACTTAAACTTTTTCTACTTGCCTTTTCACCTGAAAAATGTTTACATGACCCTAGGTATAAAGGTATAGAAAATAAGTATGCAAATCAAACATTCACTGATAATAAATCTTTTCTTTTCTTTCTTTTTTTTTTTTTTCCTTGAGGCTGGGGTTAAGTGACTTGCCCAGGAGCACACAGCTAGGAAGTGTTAAGTGTCTGAGATCAAATTTGAACTCAGGTCCTCCTGAATTCAAGGCTGGTGCTCCATCCACTGCGCCACCTAGCTGCCCCACTGATAATAAATCAAAATTTTGTGACTCCCCACATTCAGTTAGGAGAACCCATATGGGATTTAAGAAACTGAGATTTAGACCCAGCTACCCCCTTTTGCTTCTCCTTTTCACCTATGGAGGTGAGTACCAACCTACTTAGCTTTCAGGCCATGCAATCTGAGTCAGATCATCCTATGGACTGTTCAAGTCAAGATTAGTCTAGCACAGCCCCCTGTCCAAATCTAACTCAGAGCCCCTGAGAGTTGAAATTCCCATTCTTTGGGCTAAGGTCCAAAGAGCAGAAAATCCTTCCTCTTGGGTTGTCATTGTCCATAGAAAGAAATAGGCACTAGCATGCATATTATTACCTTGAAGAAATAACACAGTAACCCACTCATAGGAGAGGTAGATGGCGTGGCGTCTAAAGTCAGGAAGACTGAGTTCAAATCCAAGCTCAGACATTTACTGGTTAGGTGACCTTGGACATGTCACTTAACCCTCTTTGTCTCAATTTCCTCATCTATAAAATGAGCTGGAGAAGTAAACTTCAAATCACTCAGTGCTATTGCCAAGAAAATTCCCAAATGGAGTCACCAAGAAGAGTTGGATATGACTAAAAAACAACTGAACAATAACAAAGACAGTGGAAGAGAATTGAATCCAAATAGATTCAAATGTAGATGACTTCAATCCAACTCACTTCCAGTTGATCAATGATGGACAGAAACAACTACACCCAGAGAAGGAACACTGGGAAGTGAATGTAAATTGTTAGCACTACTGTCTATCTACCCAAGTTACTTATACCTTCGGAATCTAATACTTAATGTGCAACAAAAAATGATATTTACACACATATATTGTATCTAGATTATATTGTAACACATGTAAAATGTATGGGATTGCCTTCATCAAGGGGAGGGAGTAGAAGGAGGGAGGGGATAATTTGGAAAAATGAATACAAGGGATAATGTTATAAAAAAAATTACTCATGCATATATACTGCCAAAAAAATTTATAAATAAAATTTAAAAGAAAATGTAAATGACTTCAGGTCAAACCCTGGCTCTGCTGATTACTACATTAATAAGCCTGGGCAAGCTGTTTAATGTCTCAGAGTCCTCATCTCTTCATCAATAAAGAAGGGGAGAGTTGGCCTACATGGTTTTTAACATCTTATCAAGCTCTAGATCCTATAATTCTATGATGAGTGGCTGGATATGGAGAAATCACATGTTGATAAAAGGGAAGAGAGAAAAAGAAAAACCAAGTCTAGGTATGCCCTACTAGTCAGAGAGCAACAGGAAGGGTACTAGATGATTGGAAGATGAGGAAGGTGCCAAATAGGGAATTTGCCCATGGGGCATAAGACAACCTCTACCAATTTCATATCTATGCCCATATCTCACCTTATCTCTAGTACACTCCTAATCTAGCCCCTCTCATCTCATATATGATCCACTCCCCACAATATGTGGTTCAAATAGTTTTTTCTGCTTCCTTTTTGGGAAAGGTTTGGGCTGCCTGACACATGAAGTGACCCAATGGGAAATCTCTGGCACCTTTGGGAGAATGGATTCCCTTATATCATCCCCTCTCCCCACACACACATACTCTAAAATTGTAAATATGCCATATAAGACAAGCTTCCTTTAATATAACTCTTTTCAGGTTTTTCTGAAATCAGCCTGCTCAATACTCCACATAGAATAACAATATTCATAACATTCATATACTATAACTTATTCAGCCATTCTCCAATTGATGGGCATCCACTCATTTCCAGTTTCTTGCCACTACGAAAAGGGCTGCCACAAACATTTTTGCACATGTGGGTCCTTTTCCCTTTTTTATGATTTTTTTGGGATATAAATAATAGACTTCTTTTCAGTGCCCCAGTGGTCTTCCTCTATAGGCCATGAGGAAGCCTACCTGAATAGCAATAGGCCATCTTAGGATGGCCTTTCTTATTGAATCTTTGAAGAAAAGATTCGCTTTGCCTCACAGTACTAAACTGAGAGAATAAAGGAGCAACTCAGCCTCTGATTTCCAATCTTTCTCCAGCAAAAGTCAACTGGTCCAGGTTAAGGTGAGTTTTCTGGGCAAGACAAAAGTTCAAGGAGGAAGACCACTGAGAGGATGGGAATAGGATGGGGCTTCCCTTTCTCCCAGCCCACCATTCCCCAAGCTGGTTTCTCAAACTCTTCTCCCAGTTTGGAAAGTGGATTATTTATGGTTTATTTTCGACACCAGATCATTGCTGCCTGAATTTCATCAATTTGTCACTGTTTTTATTGTCAGCGATTGCCCATAACTGGAGTGCATTTAAAATGTCATTGATCTTGGTATTATAGTGTCATAATGTGACAGTAATAGGTGTAGCATGAGCAGGAAGCTCAGGACCTTAGATTGATGGCATTCAGCACACCAATTATAGTCTGTCCGTCTAAGTGATAAAAGAGTACGTAGGAGGCATTCAATAGATAAATTAGATATCGCTCCCAATTATTTCCCTTTATTTTATGGAGTCATATTCTCTCCTAGCAACTTTTTTCTCCTCCTTTAGCTCAAGTCAGGAAATATTGATCCTCAAGAACAAGGAATACCTCTCCTCGTGGTCCACCATATCCCCTGCCTCATCCTCCTTACTAACCTGGGTTCTCTGATGCACCAGCCAACTGCAGGACTGGGCACTATATACAATGGGACTAGTCAGTGGTAACAGTGCCAGTGTAAGAGGCTAGATTTCACACTACATTTGGGGTGGGATGAGGAATTAGTTATTCCTTTTCCTTTATGGAGTACCAGAGGAGCTGAAAAGAGGAGTAGGAAAGTTGAGTAATTTGAGATCTTCCAGTGCCCCAAAGTCAGCAAAGTCCTTAAATTGGTCTGATCAATAATGATTGAGGAAGATGACCTTGAGGATTGGGGAAGGAAAGTGGATGGGACTCTGAATCTGGAGTCAGAAAGAGATGTGTTCAAATTTAGCCTCAATACTTAGCTATATAACCCTGGGGAAAACAATTAATCTCTGATGGCCCCAATTTCCTCAACTGCAAAATGGGGATAATAACAGCACCTACCTCCCATGATACTCCCAGATACTGGGGTGGGGGTCAAATGAGATGACATTTGTAAAGTTCTTTGCAAACCTTAAAGTCCATATAAATGCTGGCTATCCTTAGCTTCAGAGGTCAATTCAGTTGTTCCCTTGTCTCCACACTATCATGTAATTACTAAAAGGAATGGATGTCTCTCAACCAATTTTCAAAATTCTTTAAAAAAGAGATTTCCCTGAAATCTCACTCTCTCCCTGATCAGCACAAGAGCTCTTTCCTGCTCAGTCTGTCTTCCATTCCTGTTTTTGAAATATGCTCTCCATTCAATTGGATAGCAAAGGAGTTCTTCCTCTGCTGAGAGCTAAGGCACAGAATTTAGAGGGGAAATTTTCATTCAAAAAAGGAAATTTCTGGTTTAAAATGGGAGACAGGAGAGAAAGTACAATATCAAGATGAAATTGATGGAACCCTAAACAGTCAACCTCAAGTTGACTCATCTAAGTCATTGTGATCTGAGCCACCCCCTACAATTCCTTCTGTCCTCTTCATCCTGTAGCCAGCATGGAAAATAAAAAAAGGAGCCAGAGACACCAAGAAGTAAAAGAAATCTATGTCTATTTATTGAGCTTTGAAAGAGAAAGTGTCCATCTTCTTGGTTGTTATCCCATTGCTTGTTGCCAGTCTTCCTGTTATAAATAACCCCAGTCCTAAGTGCCCCATTTCATTGCAATGAGGTAGCTCTTATGGTGTGAAATCTGAGAAGGTAGTTTAGGCAGAGGACCAAAGTGGCAGGAGATGGGAGTGAGGGAGAAGGACTTGGCTTAAGGGAGGACAGATGAAGGGGTCCATATCTCCTGCCCCAAAGCATGGTTTCTCAAGTAGACCCCTCAAGTGGTGATGGATGAACTTCTGGAGTAGGGGGTAGTGTTCAGAGTGAAATGTTTATAAGAAATGACACTGATTTAAACAATTTATTGGCCGATAAACACCAGCCAGACAGGGGGAGAGGGCAAAGCAGCAGGTAGAAATCAAAAGCCCCGAGGCCCCTCGTGTTAAGTAGATGTCTGAAACTCTGTTCAAACACACACAGGTTTGAGTCAGTACATGTTTTTAAGAGCTAGTTATGATTTCCTTGAGGGCAGTTGAGATTAAGACCAGAGAAGAGTCCCCAGATGAGAGGCTTCAATAACTGTCCACCAAGAGCTCTTTGGCAAAGGGAGCTGCTTCCTCCTGGCTCAGGGATAGCAGCAACCAGGGAGGTCTGAGGGGCTCCACGATCTGTCAATCTACCAGTCAGTCAACACTGACTGAGGGCCCTGTCTTGGGCTCACAGAGAAAATCCAGAGGGAAGAGGGAGTAGGGATCTGTGCCTTTCAAAGGCTCCCATTCCGCTGAGGAAGAAAAGCTAGATACTCTCTAGAAATGACTATGAAAATATTTTGGTTGTTAGAAGTCAGTATATATAAGTGAAAGAAAAGGGAATAGGAAAATGTGACAACCTGGAGCCAGAGAGGTTGTTAGTGAGAGAAGGCCTCCCTTGTGGAAAATGGGAAATAAAGATAATTGGAATTATGGGAAGGAAGGGATTGATACAATGACTACTAAAGACTCTAAGCAGGTGTTTAGTGTAGTAGGGCTCAAGCTGACAGATATATAGCAGCCATGTTAGGAAATTGCTGAAAATAAGAAGTCTGGAATAGAGGAATGAAGCCTGGAAGGACTGATTCAAAGATACATGGAGAGAGTCTTTCTTTTTATTATGATTTATCTTTATTATTATTTATTGCTCCTACCTATCAGCCGAGGGTTTCCATTAGCAACATGATCAAGAAGGCTGCTGGGGTAATATTACTTATCAGGATTTGGCCCAATTCCAAATGTTGTGAAGAGAGGAAAGTTAGGGAGAAGCTTGGAGATTAGGGATAGTGTCAAGGAGTCACTGGCAGAGAGTAATGACTTTTTCTATAAACCTAGAAAAAGGACAGGGGACAAGAGTTGGAATTATGAATTTTGGAAAAGAGGGGAAATAATCATAATAGCTAGTATTTATGTAGCATTCCAAAGTTTGTATGATACTTTACATTTGATCTTCACAACAATCCTGGAAGTTAAGTCCTATTATTAGCTATATTTTACAGTTGAGGAAACTGAGACCATCAGAAGTAAAGCCTAGGGTAACATAGATAGTAAGTGTCTGAAGCTCAATTTGAACACAGATCCTCCTGATTCCAATTAGATCATTCTATCTGCTGAGTGACCTAGTTGCCTCTGAAACCAAATCTACTGTAAACAAATTCCTGAAGGGTTCTTATTCTGCAGAGGCTATTATATTTCCACAAAAAAACTGCATAAGAAGGAAGGATTGAAATGAGATATCAGGATTTCCCAATAATGGAACAACTGTTTGGACAAAGCTGTCCTAGCCCTTCTGGAAGTCTTTGACACAATCAAATAGGGTTGGGAAAACTAGGATGAGCTCAGTATCACTTATGATCTGTGTAAGGATCATATTGATCTCTCCAGAGACTCCACTGTTTGGGAGCATATGACATCACTGGATCAGAGATCCATACTACCTATTGTCGAGATTTCCATGGCATGTGCTCACACCATCCAGAGCCATTAAAAATTCTTCCTAGTAACAGAGGATAATCTACCTCTCAGACTTGTGGAGGAGGAAGGAATTTATGACCAGAGGAGAACTAGAGATCATTATTGATCACAAAATAGAAGATTTTGATTACATCAAACTAAAAAGTTTCTGTACAAATAATACTAATGCAAACAAGATTAGAAGGGAAGTAACAAATTGGGAAAATATTTTTAAAAACAAAGGTTCCGACAAAGGTCTCATTTCCAAAATATATAAAGAACTGACTCTAATTTATAAGAAACCGAACCATTCTCCAATTGATAAATGGTCAAAGGATATGAACAGACAATTCTCAGAGGAAGAAATTGAAACTATATCCACTCACATGAAAGAGTGTTCCAAATCACTACTGATCAGAGAAATGCAAATTAAGACCACTCTGAGATACCACTACACACCTGTCAGATTGGCTAAGATGACAGGAACAAATAATGATAAATGTTGGAGGGGATGTGGGGAAACTGGGACACTAATACATTGCTGGTGGAGTTGTGAAAGAATCCAGCCATTCTGGAGAGCAATCTGGAATTATGCCCAAAAAGTTATCAAACTGTGCATACCCTTTGACCCAGCAGAGCTACTACTGGGATTATATCCCAAAGAAATACTAAAGAGCGGAAAGAGACATATATGTGCCAAAATGTTTGTGGCAGCTCTTTTTGTTGTAGCTAGAAACTGGAAGTTGAATGGATGTCCATCAGTTGGAGAATGGTTGGGTAAATTGTGGTATATGAAGGTTATGGAATATTATTGCTCTGTAAGAAATGACCAGCAGGAGGAATACAGAGAGGCCTGGAGAGACTTAAATCAACTGATGCTGAGTGAAATGAGCAGAACCAGAAGATCACTGTACACTTCAACAACAATACTGTATGAGGATGTATTCTGATGGAAGTGGAAATCTTCAACATAAAGAAGATCCAACTCACTTCCAGTTGATCAATGATGGACAGAGGTAGCTACACCCAGAGAAGAAACACTGGGAAGTGAATGTAAATTGTTAGAACTAATATCTGTCTGCCCAGGTTACATGTACCTTCGGATTCTAATGTTTATTGTGCAACAAGAAAATGATATTCACACACATGTATTGTACCTAGACTATATTGTAACACATGTAAAATGTATGGGATTGCCTGTCATCGGGGGGGAGGGAATGGAGGGAGGGGGAGATAATTTGGAAAAATGAATACAAGGGATAATATTATAAAAATATATATATAATAAAAAATTAAAAAAAAAATTCTTCCTAGTGAAATAGCTGTTGGAAGATTCAACCATAGCTTTGTATTTATTAGGGCTTTGATTTCCTGGAGAGCTATCTTAGGTGTAAAATTGAACAATAGCTTTTTTTTAATCTTTTTTCTTAATGGATCCAAATGTTTTGGAGAGCAATATGAAACTATGTCCAAAGGGCTACCAAACTGTGCATACCCCTAAGAAACAGAGTTGTGAATCAGTGGAATAGATTAGGTACAAATCATATTATAGTAAATGACCATAGTAATTTAGTATATGATAAACCCAAAGTTCCAAACATTTGGAACACAAACTTGTTATTTAACAAAAACTACTGAGAAAAGTGGAAAACAGTGTTGCAAAAACTAGATATAAATCAACATCTCACAGTGTACATCAAGGTAAGGTCAAAATGTTACATGATTTATGCAGAAAGGGTGATACCATAAGCAAGTTAAAAGAGGTTAGAATAATTTACCTGTCAGATATGTGGATAAGAGAAGAATTTAGGATTAAAGAAGATATAGAGAGCATTACAAAATGTAAAGTAGATCATTTTAAATATATAAAATTTTAAAGTTTTTGCACAAGCAAAACCAATGCAACCATAATTAAAAGCAAAGCAGAAAATTGGGGGAATTTTTTTTACAACAAGTATCTCTGATAAAAGGTTCATTCTCAAATATATAGAGAACCAAGTCAAATTGACAAAAATATAAATCATTCCCCTGTTGATAAATGGTCAAAGAATATTAACAGACAGTTTTCAGACAAATAAATAAAAGCTATCTATAGTTTATATGCAAAAAAATGCTCCAAATCACTGTTAATCAGAGAAATGCAAATTAAAACAATCTCACACCTATCACAGTGGCTATTGGGATTTGAACATGCTAGTATGACTGACATACAGTTCCTTGAAGCACTATATCATTGTGAATTATTATTTACAATAACACAGAGTTAGGCAATTTAGATTTATACTTATGCTAATCTTCTCTGATTTGAGAAAAGGATAGATATCATTTTGTCTTTAGATCAGAGAGGATGAGCAATTAGTTTTATGTCACACAGCATTAGAGCCAAAGCAATCCTCAAATTCAGGACTACATTTTTCCACCAAGGAGATATTCACCTAATCTTCAATATAACCTAATTCTTCATTTAATTTGTATATTTTATGAGCTGCACACATACCCTAATAACTCTTTAGCTATTTCTCTTCCAGTCTTCTTTCACAATAGCTCTCTGAGGCAGGTAACAAGAATTTTCATCTCAACTTCATAGATTAGCAAACTGGCACAGAGAGCCTTCCTCTGGTCATATAGATGATGTCATAGTCAGGATCTGAACTCAGGTCTCCAAGTCAAATATAATATTTGAAAGAATACTTTCTTTCCATTATACTTTGTTGCATCTCCAAGATAAATAACAGACTCAATAGCAGACTTTTTTTGGGTGGCAATTTCTTCTCCAAGACTCTTTCTTCTATGCCCCACTTTCCCTCTGCTCTCATTGACACTATCATCCCTCAGATATCCTGAGGAGGGTGCCTGAATTCAAACCCCTGTTACCTAATACATTTGTGGAGAAAATGCTCCACAATTTCAGGGTTATAACAAGTAATTTTGGTGCCTAGGACAAGAAACAGAAAAAGGGCCATGCACCACTTTCAACTCAATTTTTTAAAATTTCAATAGAATGCAGGGGAGGTGAAATTTTAGCTCTCAAGCCACAAGATTTTAGAGAAAGGGGAAGAGAGGGAGAGAGAGACTGGGATATTGTTCTATGTTGGAAAAACATATAGGCCTCAGGACACACCAAGACTATTGCAAAGGAGAAAACTACCAAAAGAAGGAGTAAGTAGCTGCTATTTTAACTCATTATTCTTGCTAACTAAATACAAGGTTTGGTTATTTTGCCAAGGCAAGATACTTGGTTGATGGAGAGGCCTTTTTTTTTTTATTAAACTAACATTCCTCAAACAGCTGCTTGGTATAACTAATAAATATTCTTTCTAATACATCTGATTAATAAACACAATCTTGATTAACTTTGTTTATTTCCTTCAACAGAAAATAAAGTTCTTCCCATCAAGTCCTTGGTAGAGTCAAATGTTAGAAAATGATATGCTTTATATTTCTACCATGTTTCACATATATTGGATTACTTGCCATCTAAGAGAGGGGGTAGGAGAAGGGGGAAAATTGGAACACAAGGTTTTGCAAGGGATAATGTTGAAAAATTATCCATGCATATGTTTTGAAGATTAAAAACTTAAATAAATAAATAAATAATTTTTTATCAATTGAAATGTCACAAAAGAGGAATTACCATCTGCTTTGCCACTGCACAAAGGAACACTGGACTTTTCTATCTGACTTGCAGCTATAAACCTTCTATGTGAATTGTCTCTGCCATTAGAATGTGAGCTTCATGAGGGCACAGTAGATTGACGTCTATTTCTATCCCCTGTACTTAGCACCATACTTTGTACATAGTAAATGTACATAATAATGTCTATTCATTCTTTCTTTCATCTTATATAATATATGAAATAATGCAGAACACATCAGAACAACTAGGTTAATGAAAGACCTTGAAATTATGCCATGTGTGGTTGAGTTCAGGAACTAGGTACATTTAGCCTTGAAAAGAGGGGATTAGGATGAAGAATACATGATAGCTGTCTTCAAGTATTTGTGAAGTTCTAATGAAGGACAGACATTAAACTTGCCTGATCTGGAAGTAGAGTTAATGAATGAGCATTGCAGAGAAATAAATTTAGATTTGATAAAAGGAAACATTTCCTAACAATGATATTTGTCCAAAAAAGGAATGGGCTGCTTCCCCCTAATTGGAGGTCTTCAAGCAAAATCTGAAAGGCCACATAACTGGATGCTGTAGAAGAAATTCTTAAGATCAGATTAGGACTACACAATCTCTGATGTCCCTTCCAACTCCGAGATTTCGTGTGATACCATTTTGACTATGATAATGAATTTTAAGTATCATGGTAGAAATGGGTATGGGAATGGGTTTGGAGACAAAGAAATCTTTTCACAAATGAAACCCTGTCATAAGGTATCAAATGAAATTGTAGAATTCTTCGTTGAGGATTAGGTGGAACCAGTTAGGTGCAGTCCTACTCAGAGACAGAGGAATGGTTTCTTAATCATTAACCTTGTAAATCCTAAGGATTCTGTGACTATGAAATCCAATAGCTAATATTTATTAGCTAAAGAAAGAGGAAGACATCTGACCATTCAGTCAAAATGAGAAGTCAAAATACTCACACTCCCCATATTCAGGAAGATTATATTTTCCACTGAAAGCAAAGTTGCAGTAGCAGAGTATTAAATCTGGAATCAGAAAGACCTGGGCTCAAATCTTATCTTCAGACAGTTGGTAACAACTGTGTGACCCTGAATAAGTCACTTTAATTTCTCTCAGTCTCAGTTTCCTCTCCCACAAAATGAGGAATAATAATAATTACTATTATTATAATCTGTAAAATGGGGATAAGGTTAGCTCCTAAATTCCAGGATTGTTGTGGGGAACAGATAAGATGATGTATATAAAACATTTTACAAATCTTAAAACATTTTATGGAAACTAGTCATTTAAATTATTATCCCTCCATTTCAGTTTTGGTTTTTATCCTCTAGAGGAGGGAAAAAAAGATTAAGGAATGGTAGGAAGAGCACTGTGCAGCCTTAAACACAGGTCTAATATACATATTTCACAAAAGGTAAAGCACTTTGAAGTGGGATAAATTTCAAGAATGTGATCTAGTTCCTTCAGAGATCTAACCATTTGAAAGAAAGGGGATACTTCATTTTCCATGATCTTCAGGAAGCCAAGGTTTATTTCCTAAAGCAAATTTATTCAACAAATGGCCAAGAGATCAGTGGCCACGAGGATATTAAAAAATATTGAAAAATTTGACTATGCCTTTGAACATAGCAAATCTTGACTCTGGTATTGAGTAGTTGTTGTTTGTCTTTCATTCTCAAATAGTATAGAAAAATGGATAAGAAGTCAGGAGACCTTGACCCTCTTCTTTAGTCTCCCACTAACTGGCTATGTGAGTTTGAAGCCTCAGTTTCCAAATCTGTAAAGGAATATGATTGAAATAGATAATTATTAATGATCCTTAGTAATTCATAGTGAGCACTTTGGAGTTTGCAAAATTTGTGAGATGGGTAAATTTTTATTATTGCCATTTTACAAATAGAGAAACTTAGAGAGATTAAGTGACATGGATACAAGGGGCCAGACTCAAATCTGCTCTGACTCCAAGCTCATGCCACAGAGGCACTGATTTAAATAATCTCTAAAATCACTCCCAGCACTGAAATTTGGATTCTGCAACTCCTTCTCATGTTCTATCTTTTCTTTTTTCTATCTGCCTCTGTGTCTAATCTCCTTTTCCTCTCTTCTTATCTCCCTCTTACATTCTTTTTTCTTCTTCATTCTGTTCCTTTTCCCATATGTCCCTGTTTTGTCTTCCATCTTCCCCCCACCCCTGTCCACATTCTCTTCCTTTGATATTGACTTTATCCTCCATTACCCTCATCCTTCTCTAGCTTGCCTGTTCTGTCTCTTAGGTAATTTCTTCCTCTCTTTTTTTCTCTTTATCCATTCCAATTCTCCTATACACTGTTAAAACACCAGACGGGGGAGAATGGGGTCCTGAGGCCTCTTCTTTCCTCCTCCCCAGACACACACCAATCCCTTCACTATGCCCCTCATGCATACACCTTCAGGAGTCTGCCAAGGAGTATGGACAGTTTTGCCCCCTCCTCCCAAATGGTGCCATACTACGCCGTCTCCCTAGCTAATGCAATCTAGAAAGAGCAGGGCGGTGCACACAGTCTGGGCTGTACTCCGAAGGCAGCTCTGATGGATGATGGTCCCCTGACAGTAATCGCAGAATGACGATGTTGTGGTGACGCTTTTGCCCTGGAGCTGCTTGCTCCCTGGCAGAGTCCCTCCCTACTGCTTTCTAGAATACAGGGGCTAGAATCTATGCATAGACCTTTCCCCACTGATGCCCAGGGTTTCAGAGAGCAAGAATTGGAGAGGAATAGTAATTAAGACCCCTTATTTCTTGTCATTCAGTGTATTAGTTTTCTTTTTCTTTTCCTTAATTATGTTCTGTGTGGCTCTAGGAAAGCCATACAGCTCCTCTGAATTTTGTTTCCCCTTCTGTGAAATGGAGAGAATTTTTCTCTCTGTCTCTTGGGGAGAGTGGTGATGCACTTCAATGAGACAAGCCTGGTTCCTGGTAGAAAGTTTTAACTATTACCATTAGTCAGATAGAGTAGGAAAATGAACCCTAATCTTGGATTAAAAATCTTGGCCCACCCTGAAAAAATGTTTACTAGCTATGTGATCTCAGACAAAATTATTTAACTTCTCTAAATTTCAATTTCCCTGACAGTAACATGAAGGTAATAATGCTACTTACACTATTATCCTCATCAAAGAAGGTCCTTAGCAGTTAAATTATATGTCCAAGATCACACAGGTAGCAAGTAGCAGAGCCAGAATCAAAGAAAGGTCTTTACCCTGCAAATCCCTAAGATTTCCTAGTGAGGAGATTGCTTTGTAAAACCTAAAGTGCTTTGGAAAATTCAGTTATGAATCTGGGGATGTCTCTGTCATAGTACAATTGAGTAAAGACAGATATGCAATTATACTATTGAGGCAGCAAAGTGGCATACTGGATTGAATATTGGAACTGGAGTGAGGAGGATCTTACTTTAAATCTGGCCTTGGAAACTAGTTATGGGACCCTGGGTAAGTGACTTAACCTCTGATTGCCTCAGCTTCCTCAACTGTAAAAATGAGGATAATATCAGAACCTATTTCACAAGGTTTTTGTGAGGATCAAATGAGATAAGATATAAAAAGCTGTTAGCACAGGGTCTGGTATATACTATATATATGTATATATATATATATATATATATATATATATATATATATATATATATATATATATATATATATATATATATATATATATATGTGTGTGTGTGTGTACATATTTATATTTGCTTATTCTCTTCCCCTACTCTTATGATTAGATATCTAGATAATATATCTCTAGCATCCTCCCTCTGGGTTACTTCTCCATATGGCAGTTTTTATGGTTTAGAAGCACAGCTACTACCATTCAATGTTCAAGGTTCAAGGTTCAGGGATATTGCCTCTAGAATCACCTTTCTAAATGATAGCTTATGAGCCCCCTCTGGTTGCTTCCCATTAACAATCAGTCAGTGGACATAAGGTGCTTTCAACAAAGGCATTATCTAAAAAAGTATTGGAAAAATAATGGTTATAAAACATTTGTGCCAAGATCCTGGTGTGCACTCTTCCACTAAAACACATAATATCAGTGAGAAGCGTAAGCACAAAATTAAAATAAAATGGTAATTACATATAAAAGCATACATATATATAAATATATATATATGTATATATATACGTATATGGATGTTTATGTGTACATAATCACACATAATACAATATATATCATATCACTTACAATAATACATGATATATATTATATATCATATGAGTGTCAAGTAGCTCACACTTTTGGTCCTGCAGTTTCTCTCCTCAAGAAGTTGACTCTGGAATTTAACTCTCAATTGTAAGAACTAAGTCTATCTATCTTAAGTCAATCATTGATTCTCTTCTCTGATACTAGGGGTCATACTTCTTGAAATTATTTCCTGCCTTAAGTTATTTCTATATCACTAACTTTGGTAACTGCCTCTTCTTCCTTAACTAATCTTCAAACTGTCTTCAAGTAACTGGATAACTGTTGGATGGGTTGTCTCTTTTTGGGCCAGTAAAGTTACTCCTAGGTTCCATGATTGATGGGAGTCTAGGAGGATCTTCTCTCCATATAGGAATCTCATTCCACAATTGCTTTGGGCCTTGACTGTCTCTAACTCTTGAATTGCTGGATAACTTTCTATTTTAAAAAATTAAAAAGGTCTAAGGGATGTGACTGCCTTTTTATCCAAATCACCATTGTTGTTACAATTTATTTCATACCGTGGCCAAAGGCCTTACCTCTTAATTTGACTAAAGAATAACTTCACAATTTATTGTGGTATTAAGTCACATGGATATATAACAGAGATGGTAAAGCACACATTATAAATAGCTGTATTATAAAGAGAATAATTTTAATGTACATGTTTTTCCCTCTGAATAAGTAGATTTCAGTATAATGTTCTTCTTTTACTTCCCCTTCCCTCACTTTTCCTTTACTGAGTAACATAGGGTTGAACTTGAAGAGTTTTCTGGCATGGGAGGCGGAAGTAGTCTCTCACTAAAATGCAACCCAACTCCATGCTTCTGATGAGAGCTATAATCTCCCAGATTTACCCAAACACTCCCCACTCTCAAACCCCATAGATACTAGGCCTTCCCATGGGGCAATGGACTGAAGCAGGAACCTGTTATGAGGCTGAGAGCACACCCAGACAATACCTCCTCCCTTTTAACCTTTTCCTCCCATCCAAAGCCAAATTGAGTTAGCCCTGAGTTTTGATTTAATTCCTGAAATGGAATCATAATCCACTTAGTGTCATTTTTCCCAAGTCCCAGAGGGACCAGATGAGGGAGAGCAGGGGCCTCTGATGTCTCTTGAGAACATCCTCACCACTTACTCCATCCCCTGTATTATCAAGTAATAGTAAATTTTACCTAGAGTTGAGAAACTAAAAGAGGTCCTGAAGAGAGAAAGTAGAGGTAAGAAGATGAGGATAAAGAACAGCACTTATAAGAGGAAGGTAGGGCTTAATAGCAAAGGAAATGAGGTGTCACAGTGGGCAAAGCTGTGAATTTGGAGGAGGCAAAAAAATCTGGATTTGAAGTTATAAGTTACCTCATCTATATCTATATCACCTCATCTAAATGAGCCTCTATTTCCTTATCTGTAAAATGGAAACAATAGCATTTGAACCACCTACCTTCAGAGGGTTATAAAGAAAGGACTTTGTAAGTGTTGAAGCATTATCAAAAATGGAAATATTATTATGTTTATTAATCATGACTTGTTAATAAGGCCAAGCAATGACAGTAGTTTCCTGTCCCACAAGACATGTACCTCTTTGTAATAGTTGGATCAGTGCTAGAACAGACTGTCAACTTTGCCTCATACACTTTTCCCTTTGTTTTCTCTAGCTGAGAGAATTTTTTTTTTTTAAGTACAGGAAAAAAAGGAAAGCAATCGGGGCGTAGAATAGTATTCTTTCTCCCTCTTCTCCCTCTCTCCCCCTTCTTAGCAGTCTGTTTTCCCGTTGCTCAAGTTTATGGCCATTAAATAGAAGAGGAAGAGAAAGTTCAAAATGTCTATGAAATATTTAACAGCTAATTACAATATGCAGATTCCATTTCTGGGGTGATTTATCTTTTTTTGGAAATACAGGAAAAGATCTTGGAAACTTGCATCCTAATTGCTTGGTATATTATTGTAGCAACCAAGTAGAAAGTCCATTTACTATATACCTACAGATTTTCATAGTGCTCAGGATCTAATGCCTCCTTATGACTATCAGCAAATCATAGTTCCTTTGATTATCAGAAGAGCCACCAAGGAGTCATCTTGTCTATCCTCTTGTTCCTAGATGATACTATCCCTCTGAGTCCTACCAGGACAATCTGAGCACAAAGTGCTCTGAGATAGGCATCAAAAGGGCTATCATTATTTCTTATTATAGATGAGAACATTGAGTCAAAGAAGTTAGTTGATTTACTTAGGGTCACTCAGTTAGAAAGTATTAGAGACCTAGGTTTCTGATATCCAGTGCTGTTGCTTTTCACATTATCCATTAAGCTGAATAAGAACCTCTGAAATTCTGAGAAGAGGACATCCCTGCCTCCCCAAACAATTTCTCTTTCCTCATTGCAATGGAGGACTCTGGGAAACTTATTATTTTTTATAAAAGTCACTTTTTTTCTTCATTTTCTCCATTATAACATACATGTACAGGTAGATAGTAGGGGAGGGAGATCTTTCTTTCCCTCCTCCCATTAAGTATTTTTTCTATCAAAGTGGTAGAAAATGCTGGTGGCCTGGTAAAAGGCTTTAGCTATCTATTGAGTTTTGAAATCCCAATTTCCATCTTTCTGGAATTAGGGGTAAATCCCCTAATACGGCTATATTCTTCTCATAAAGATTCTTTCTAACTCCAAATCTCAAAGGAGGAATCTCAAACACTTCACACAGGAGTTGATTCAAGGAGGGAGGAAAACTGGGAAGAAGGAGGAACAGGAAAAGCAGGAAAAATGAGATAGGACCAATCAGCACAGTTCAATGAAAAGAGTCCTGGGTTTAGAGACGAAGGACCTAACCCTAATCTTCATTACCTTGGATTTGACTTCTTTAAGTTTCCTCATTTATAAAATAATGAAATTGCCCTAGTTGAGTTCTGAGAGAGCTCTTCTAGCTTCAAGGGTATGATCCTATGCCAGATGTAAGAGCAACAATCCAGCAGAAGAATGGGAATGTGGAGTTGGAAAGAAAATGACAGAGGGGTAGAAAAGAGGAATAAATCCTGGATAAATGTATTAATAAGAATTAAGGAGAATATCACCTTTTCCCCTTTTTGATCTGATCTTTCTTGTGTAGCATGATAATTATGGAAATATGTATAGAAGAATTGCACATGTTTAACATATATTAGGTTACTTGCCATCTAGAGAAAGGGGTGGGGGAAAAGGGGAAAAATTTGTAATACATAGTTTTGCAAGGGTGAATGTTGAAAATTATCTACGCTAATGTTTTGAAAATAAAAAGCTTTAATAGAAATAACAATAACCAGGAGGCATATTAACTTCCTCAGTCATTAAAGATTATATTTTCTTATGATTGCAGATCCTAATAAATTTCTTTTTAAAAAGAAATAAAATGCAACATTTTATGGGGATCAAAAGAATTTAATAAAGGGATTGATTCCCCCCAAAAAAAGAGAATTAAGGAGAATAGGGAGTGAGAGAAGAGAGTGGAGAGAGGACAGAGGTCAAGTAAAAAGTGAAATGGAAAGGAAGAGAAGGGGGAGACAAGCAGAGACAGTGAAAATCAGAGATTGAGATGGAAGAGGGCAAAGATAGAAAAAAGATGAGGGTGTAGATAAGGGAGAGGAATGTTTGAAGTTGGAGAGAACAGGGATTTAGAAAATGTTGTTTATGGAAGAGAGGATGAAAGGCAGAAAGATATGGAAGGGATAGACAGAAAAGAGTTATATGGGAGATGTTTGATTTTAGAATGGCTAAACAAATTGTGGTATATTTATATAATACTATAAGAAATGAAAAGCATGACTACAGAGAAGCTTATGAAGACTTCTATGAATTGATGCAATATGAAGTAAGCAGAAGCAGGAAAACAATATATATGCAATGGCTACAACAATGTAAACTGAATCAAAACCCATAAAATAACAGAAACTGAATGTTTTGAAATTATCAGGCCCTAATTTGGCTCCGAAGAAGACTTGCAGGAATACACATCCCAACTTCTTTGCAGAGGTGAAGAACTATGGGCTTATATAATATATATTTGTATAATGCATAGAATGTCAGATTTTTTTTTAATTTGTTAGTTTGCTTTCCCTAATTGTTCTTTGTTTCTCTTTTTAATTTTTTTGTTATGAAGAATGTCTCCCTTGGAGGAAGTGAGGGGAAAGGAGGAGAAAAAAACATAGGTGATATAAAGGCAAAAGATAATTAAAATGGATTGAAAAGAGAGAGGGACATATAACACTGGCTCTGCAGGCAAGAAGCCCTGAATTCAAATCCATCCTCAAGTACCTAATAGTTGTGAGACTCCCAAGCAAGTTAGTGCTTCCAAAAAAGAAAAGAAAAGAGGGATTAGGAGAGAAAAAGGGACAAGGGAAATTATAGCCAGGGGTATGTGGAATGGAGGACTTTGGATCGTTCTATAAGGCATAATGGGATTAGAGAAGATAACTGAGCTGTAGGAAGTTGAGAATGGGGATAGGGATAGAAGGAATATGGTTTGTAGAACTGGAGTGGAAGAGGAGAATGTAAAAGGGATTAGAGAATGATTCCTGCATTGTACAGGAAGAGACATCGATACGTGCATAGAGAGGATATGGGGGCATGGAGAATGGAAGGTATTTGGATAGAAGATGTGACTGGGAGACAAGGGTCATGGGGGATAGGGAACAGGGGTCTGCAGAGTGAGGAATGGGGTAGATATGGGGACCTTCAGAGTAAAGGGGGAGGGGTCTTTGTGAGGCGTGCAGCAGTGCTGAGTGCCCTGCCATGAATACTAACAGAGAGAAGAAGAAAAAAAGGGCCAGAGGGGCTGGGTGATGTTTAAGCTGCTGGGGTGATTAATGGGGGTGAACGGACGGTGAAACTCAAACCCTCCGATCTGAGATGGAGGGGGAATGGTTTTTCTAAGAACAACAGCACACTGTTTCATTGAGAAAGCCAGTGTCCAGAAAGCAGGGGGGAAACCCCAACACAGTGTTTTGTTTTGTTTTTTTCTCTCGCCTTATTTTTCACCCAAAGTCTCTTTATTTAGCTTAGTAAATAGTAAAATAAAATATACTTGCTTATATAAGTCAGACACTTGGGCCAGATCATGTGGAGCAGGCTCCATCACTGGGCACATCAGGAATTGAAATGTAGGGAAGAAAAGAGATGAAGGTTTAGGATCACGAAGACAGGGTAACCCCTATCTTCTGCCTCAGGGCCACATTAGATTTAGAAAAAGAGGAAGGGGGGCAGTAGGGCAAAAGAATGGCCAAGCAGGAGGTGCTGAGGTTCAAGGCCTGGAAAGTGATCTGGGGCAGCCCCCTAACTCTGTTTCATTGTGTATGAGAGATTCTCATTGCCAATGCTCAGAAAGAGAAAAGGGGGACAATAGGGGCGGGGGAAACTTTGTAGAAGTCTGCGTCATTAGCTATCCCTCTGGATCTCTTGTTTTCTAGGTCTAGGCCTCTAGTTTTTCTTTATAAATATGCATCTTCATCCACATAAATCCTCAGGATTTTTATACATTACCAACACAATCCAACAGCAAGAGATACAAAGAGAAATTCCATTCAAAATAACAGTCGATAGTATCAAATATTTGGGAATATATCTACCAAAGGAGAGTCAGGAATTATATGAGCAAAATTATAAATATGCATCTTCCCTCCTCGGTGGTGGTGTTTCCTTTTTTATCTCCTTTTCTGGGTTGGTCTTTAAGGAAAGGAGGTAGGGGAAGGCATGAGAACAGGCTCTTGCCCTGAGGGTGTTTGGCTGCTGTGAGGTATTTTCAGTGGAAATGAGCTAATGGAACTGGAGCAATTTTCTCCACTTCCAGGCTTTTACAGATGTGCAACAACTGGCAGATCCCATTGCCCTCACTTCCCCAACCCCCATCCTTCCCAGAGTAGGATATGCCTTGATACTGGTAATCCCCAAGGGATGGAGAAGGGGGAGGCGGGGAGAGATGTTGTATGTGTGTAGAGGTAATGGGCAAAGAGGCCTAGTTGGGTATATGTCTTGGGATAAATAGAGATAAGCATACATTAGTCCGGGGTATGAAGCAGTCCTTATTTTACACTAAGAGCCCCAACTGCATGAATTTTATTTTTTCCTCCTTCTGTGACCTTTGTTAAGATGATTTGTTTCACTCTTCCTATGGGAAGCAGAGTTGTCACCCAATATTTCCCCAGGAGCTGAGTCTAAAAAGTGTTGTTTTTTTTTAAACTGGGGGTTCCCAGAAATTACTAGTATTTTGTTAAATATTAGCAGGCACACAACTTGATAGGGTTTATGTTATTAATTCCATTTCTGCCTCCAGTAGAGACTTGAGAGATGGTCACCCTGTGTGAGACCATTTGCCCCTTTAGAAAACATAAAGAAATTACTGAGACTATGCTACCTCATAAGGGAAAAGAACTATGACCCTTATAGTCTTAGTTTCAAATTAATCATTCATAATTTTTTCAGACTTACAGATAAATACAAACCTATGAAACCAATCATGCAGGAAGAGACAGTGCCTAAATTTTAATGTAATCCCTAGAGAATGTTTGATCCATTCCTCTGAGTCAGGGTGAAACAATTCCTTACCCAAATTAAGAGATTTCCTAATTTTCTTTACTAACCAACATGAACTCAAAATTTGTGGGCAAATTAATAGAATATCTCTTCTTTCTAGTCCCCATCTATCTCTTATTGGTTCTCATGCCAGATGATCTGAAACTAAGATTCAGGGAAAGAGGAAGAATATCTAGTCTGATGATATTCCCTCTTCTCATTTCTTCAATACTTTCCATTTAGTCTCCTCCTGTTCCTTCTTGTAAGAAGAGTCTAATTGAGGTTTCTCATATAAGTTGAAAGACCTCCCTAAACTCTATGCAAGAAAATATAGAAGACTAATAATTCACATTTGTATAACACTTTAAGTTTTACAGAGTACTTTCTTCAGGTACTGGAAATATTGTTATCAACTGTATACTGAGGAAACTGAAACTCAGAGAGATTAAGTAGTTAGTCCAGGCTATTATCAGGGCTGTTGATAGGTTCAGTAGATAAGAGTATTGGGTCTAAAATCAGGAAGACTCAGCTTCCTGAGTTCAAATCCAACCTCAGACATTTACTAGATGTGTGATCCTGGGCAAGTCACTTAGCTCTGTTTGCCTCAGTTTTCTCACCTATAAAATAAACTGAAGAAGGAAATGGCAAACTACTTCAGTGTCTTTGCCAAGAAAATCCCACAAGGAGTCATGAATAGTCATACACAACTGAACAATTGCAACATATTATCAATCAAGATTCAAACACAATTTTCCCCTGAATTCATGTCTAGCGTTCTTCTCTATATAAGATTTCCTCTTGTTGTAACAGTAACTTGCATTCATATAGCAATTTGTAGCCTTATATAACACTGCCTCCCCCCAGTCAAACTTGATAGTCTCCCATTCCCATTGGACCTAAAATGTAGCTTTGGAGAATAAATGTTTTCTTTAGAAATGTCCAATAATAGAAGGGGTGGGAGGATGACTGAGATTCAAGAAGTCAGGAGTCAACTTCCCCCCTCATCGAAAGGAGAAGACTAATGTCATATTATTGGAGTTGACCAGGCATTCTGATCTTTTTTTGGAGTTAGTTGTCTTTGCTTTGAAATTTTCTGAAACAAGCTTTGTCTCACAGCCAATTGTCAAACTGCCCCACCTCACAAACATATCAGCTAGTCTCAGCCTTTTTCTCCTTATCAGTGTCTTTATCACTCCCTGTCTCTCTCTTTTTTCTATCGATGGCTAGCTAACTCAGTCTCTTTCTTTAGTTAAAAGGGTGTTTGAGGGAGGGTTCACAAAGGCCATAGCAGAAGATCAAAACCAAGTAAGACCCTACAAATCCAGCACTCATATTCACTGGGAATGCAAAAAAGAAAAGACAACAATGTTGTTCCTTTTGATCCCTCAAATTCTAAAACATCAATAAAAGCTTATTTCCTGAACAGCCAAAATGACCCCACAACCTTCACTCCCTCTACTCCAATTTCTATATTATCCAAATCAATAGGAAGGGAAGAGAGGACTTGATGTTGGTGGAAGGATGGGCCAAAGGGGTTTGTGATTGAAAGGGACGCCCAATTCAAACTCTGCTGCCTTCCCATCTGCTTTTTTCTCATTTACATATAATTTAAATGTTAAATTCCTTTCTCCTTCCCAGTTAGAAAACAGCTCCGATTGCACTGGTGTTTCCCTAAATCCCCTGAATGTTTCCCTCTAGCCAGTGTTCAGAGAAGTAATTGAGGAGAGGGAGAATAATAACAGCTAAGATTTGTATAGCACCTATGCCAGGAACTTTACAAATACTATTTCAGTTAATACCTAATAATAATAACAGCTGACATTTATATAGTAACTTACTATGTGCTAGGAACTATGGTAATTGAGCTTTTAAAAGGTTGCTTCATTTGATCCTCACAACAATCTTGAGAGCATAGGCCTATTACTATCCCCAATTTACAAATAAGGTAATTAAGACAAATAGGTTAAGTGACTTGCCCAGCTATCTGAAGTTGGATTTGAACTCAGGCCTGCCTGACTCTAGGCTCAGTGCTTTCTCCACCAAGTCCTGAAGCTGCTACAGCCCTATCATGTCTGGAGAGAAAAGAATATGGGGGCATGATTACTGAAATAAGACTATTGTTGAATTTTCCCTGCCTTAGGAAGAGTGCTGCAGAGGTAAGTATGAGGCTGTGTAGATTATACAAACCAGAGAGAACTAGATCTATACTCTCATTATTCTAGAACCCCTAGATCTCATTTTTCCAACTCCTCAAAGCCTCTTACTTCCTTCCCTTCCAGATCTGAAGTCTGGACAGAACACGATGATCATTTGAGCTTAAAAAAATCTCTTCCTCCTCCCTGCCTAGACCCTTCACAACATTTGACTAGTTTCTACATATGCAAATGGAGAGCAGAGCAGATCTCTAGAAAACGGTTTCAATATAAAAAGCCTATTGGAATTGCCCAATTCTCTTTCCTTACCCTTAAACTTTTTCTAGTCCAAATACTCCCCAACCCCCTCTCCGCCTTTACACACACATATTCACTTATGGCCCAAGTTATCTGGATAATTGGCTGCTTTAAAAATGGGCTGTTTTTAAAACATAACTATTTGGGCCTCTGAATATGAGACTTTTAAAGCCCCTCCCCCTCCTCTCCTCTCAACCAGACCAACTTTGCATTTGGGGGAGAGATCTTCCTGATCCTTTCTCATTTCTCCCTATCCCACCCCCAATTTTTTTCCTCCTCTGAGCTTCAATTCGTGTCTTTAAAAAAAAAGGGGGACAGAGGAAGGAGGGGGAGAGAGAGAGAGAGAGAGAGAGAGAGAGAGAGAGAGAGAAAGAAGGAATTTTCAATAGTCCCACTTGTCAAGGGAAGACCATCTTTTAACCTTCAACAGCAGCGAAATCCATGTGAACTCTCGGTGAACCAAGATTGAAGTCATAAATCACCCTTACAAAGGCGGTTGTGGATGCTGGCGCGGGCTGCTGCACCTTTAACGCTTTCTGGGGCTGACAAGCGGCCGGCTCCAACTAAAGTTCACAGCACCCAGGGACGGCCCGAGGCTCCCCCCACCCCACCCCGCCCGCCTCTCTTCCCCCCTCCCCCCCTTGGCATTCCCCTTCCTCCACTCTGGAGCAGGCAGCAGCCACCGCGTTAACTGCTCTGGCTGAGGCCCCCTTTGCACCGCAGTGGAGGGCGAGAAAGGGGGATCTTCTGCATTCCTCCCCAACTACGCCACCTCCTTGTTGCTGCATTCATAGAGCCCAGAGTCAAACATCCAGTTTATTCATACGCGGCCCATTTAAAAAATTGCATTCGGCTTCTTCTATGAGGACCCCAGGGTGTCTCTGTCCATACTGCCATTCGCTCTTCCCCTCCCTCGCCTGTACTGACTGCATTCAGTTAGATCTACACGGCCTCGATTATAGGGATCCTTCAGACCCCAGCTGGGGTTGTGTCCACCGGGCTCAAAGGCTCCAGATAATTGATGGAAAGGCTAAAAAAAACAAAAACAACAACAACAACAACAACAACAAAAAAAAAAAAAAAAAAAAAAAAAGAAAAACTTAGGCTAGAATTATTCAGATAATTGTCTCCATGTTCCACTTTGGCAGGAGGTTGACAAGAGTGTGGAGGGAGGGGGGTGTTGCAGGGATGGAGAATAAGGGGAAGGAAAATTCCCGAGAGTCCTGGTATCTTTCCTTCTCTCCTTTCCCAGGTCCAACCGCGGGACTCCAAGCAGTGAACCACTAGAACCAGCAGCTTTATGCCTGGCCTTCCCTCCCCCACCCTCTTCCCTCTCCTACCTCCTTCCAGCAAGCGCCTTTCCCTCCTCCCCCCAATCGCCTTTCTTCATGTAATTAAAGTTCAGGGACTCTACTTGTCCGTTTTTCTCCCTCTCTCTCTCTCTCTCTCTCTCTCCGCGCACACACACACACAAATCACAATATCGTCTCATCACCAACCATAACAGCACAACAGCTTTTGGCAGCCTCCTCTTACCACACCCCAAAGCCTTGCTGGCAAAAGCAACTGACCAATTGTGACCCAAGATACAGGCTTCTTCTCTATCCTCCCCAAAATCACACACACGCACACGCACACACTGTGAGTTCTTTTCTCCCCAGCCACTTCAACCTGGCTTTTTGGAATTATCTGGGTTTGGGGCTTAGAGGATCTGATTTGTTCCAAGACCCTCCTTCGAAAAGAAAAGTTTAGTGGATGAGTACACATGTATACACACACATGCACACACGGAACCACAAATCCACGGTTGACTAATCTGATATGACAAAACCCGTGATGGATTTGGCTTATGTTAATTCACACAATGCCCTTTCCTCCAGAATTTAACTCTAAGTTAATACACACCGGAAACCGCGAGCATACACGCTCGTTAATGGGTTTAGGTATTAGCGACTTCTAACGATGCATACAAATGTGCTTTGCTCTCCATAGGCCCCTTAAGATTTATGGGCCTTGGGCTTCTCTGAATCTGTAAACAAGGAGAAAAAAAGAGGGAGAGAGACAGGGAGAGAGAGAGACAGAGGCCTCGCTAGTCCCTCCAGGTTGTAAGAGAATAGATCTGCAAATTCGGTTCTTATCTATTTTTCTTTACTTAGATGTGTGGGTAGGCCTGCTTTCGAATCTCTCCACGGGTGTGTATTGGTGCTGGGGCCTATGGTCATGGGTGTGTATTGGTGCCTGCCTGTTGGTTGAGGGGAAGGGGATTCTGTGGATCCAGAGTTCCGGGTGGGAATTCCATGCTTATGGGGTGGAGAAGATTGTATGTTTGTGTCTGTGTAGATAAGCATTAACAATATACATTTGCCTGCTTGTGCTTTGCACGGTAGGCTTTGTCCCTGTGTTCTAGGGGCCACCTTCCAATCTCAAACCGCCAGCCCCTGACTCCGGGTGATCACAAACTCCTTTTATAACAACAAGCATAATAACAAGAGTTAAATATTTCTCTTCAGCAGAATAACAAAGACAAAAAAGGGAGATCTGAAAGGAGAAAAAAGCGAGAAGATATATAGCTGTGTGGGGGAAAGGTAAAAGCAGGGGAAAGAAAAAGAAACAGGAAGAAAGTTTCTTTCTTTAGGGGCTTTTGGATACTGGAGATTGAAAATTAACACCCTTACACTCGGCTTGACACCTGGGCGAGGAGGAAGGATAAAGTTTGAGATTGTGCCTTCTCTTTGAGGTTGTTTTAGGAGTGAATATTAAAGTAGAAACTATGTATTGGGGAAACAGAGGCTGGGGACGATAGGAAGTATTAGGCAAACGAATGTCTGAAGTCCCTTTTCTTAAATGATCTTTAAAAGGATAAAATGAGATGAGAGCAGTATTTGAAGTGCAGAGCTTAAAGAGGGGTGGGGGGGAGGAAATGGGGAGGACTTGGAGCTGGACAGTGGAGGTGGAGTGAGTTTTTAGTCCTTGTTCTCATACTCTCTCCCTGGGCACTCCCCTGGAGCGAGTTCTGCAGATCCAAGGGAGGGAAAGAAATCTTTAAGAAGCCCCGGCAGTGGGGGGGCCTGGGGCACTCTAGCTGGGATCAGACAAACTTAACCCTTTGCGTGACTGTTCGGAAAAGCCGGGGACGCGTCTATTTTTCCACAGTGTGTTCAGAAGCCGAGCCTACTTCATTACAGAAGAAAAGATCCTTTCTCCCCGGATAATTCCAACATCCCCCTCGTTCTTTTCAGGTACAATTCTCCTAGAATTCTTTTTTCCTCCTGCTTGGGGACGGGAGGGGGCTGGAGACAACCCGAGAGATTTTGGTTATCAGAACAGAATTGTGCTAAGGGGACATCCTAATATTTCCAGTATACCGAACACCTCTTCCTTTAAAGCACACGTACATACACACAAATATATATATAAATAATGGCGATGAAAAATAAACTAGAAAAAAAATGTAAATCTTCCACATTCAAAAAATACTTTGGGGAAAATAAAATCGATCATAAATAAAGAAATTTTAAACGACTGAAACCCTAAGCCTCTTAATAAATAAAAGTTCTTTTTAAATTTCCGACGATTAGTTTGGACTAACAGTTCAGAGAAACAAGCACATTTACCACTTGTTTTAAAATCAAAAGCAAGAATTCTTTTTTTTTTTTTTTAATCGAGAGAAAAGCCCACTCATTCTTTTATATGAGAGGGGGGGGAAATTAGTAGGAAAAAGATACAGCAGCAAACGAGGACATATTAACAATAAATTTTAAAAGGAAAAAAGTCGAAGTGGTGAGTTAGCAGCTGGGAGCGGTTGAAAGCCCCAGCAGATTCGGCGGCTGCTCTCCTCCGCAGCGTGGCTGGCGCGGGCTGAAGCTGAGGCCGATCTGAAAGGCACAGCACGGTTAAGCTCGAACAGAGGGCCGAGGAGAGCTAGTAGGAAAGGGTAGTCAAGCTTCGGCCTGGGCCTTTTAAAAATAATATAGTCTTCTAAGCACGCATACTTTGCCGCTGCGGTTCTTTGTCTTTCTAAGAGGGGCAAGGATTCCAGAGAGACTTTTCTCGGATTTTTCTTTCTCTTTCTCTTAAAAAAAGAAAAAGAAAAAAAGAAAAAAGAAAGAAAAAAGAAAGAAAAAAGAAAGAGAGAAAGAAGAAAAATAATATATATATATATTTTTTAAACTCTGGACTATTCTCCTCATCCTCCCCAGCGTGGAACTGGACGAACTGGAAGCACTATTAGCTTGGGGATACAGAAGAGCAAAAACTTTCCCCGTGTGGGTGGGTTTTGCTTTTGTTCCCAAGGAGTGAGTGCAGCAGTCAGCGTCAACCCTTCTCTGCACGAAATATATGTTATATCTATGTCTATCTACACTAACCAGACATGGATGTTCTGCATAAATTGACATCTGGGAAAATATGTGCAGTTCATATCTCTAGATCTATGTCTGCATCTAGTTATCCCGAAAAATTTAGATCGGTGAAATAAATTTATAGCTATGCCTATAACTATTTCTATAAGGAGAGACTGCAGTTGTTTATATTGACAGACTGATAGCTGGAAAAGACTGTTACATCTCTAACCATACCTAAATAGGATGTGGTTATATTTACAGATTTATGCCCGGAAAAAATATATAATTATATCTGTGTACTTTTATCTGTCCATATACCGTCTTGTTATAGCCCCAGATATTTATATGGAAAGAAATATATAGCTCTATCTATAGCCATCCCCATATAGACATTTGATGCATTGACAGATTTATATCTCGGTAGAGCTATAAAGATAAATGTATATAGTTAGAATTATGCACAGGGAGATATATGTTTACTGGTAGTGATATACAGGAGTTCCAGAATATGGCTCCAGCCATATAAGGTTAGGAAGATAGTTCTATGCAATTGCAACTGTATATAGTCATATCTGTTAATAATTACATAGTTACAAAAATATAGATTAAGTATTGATAGTCTGATATGTACACACTGTTATCTCTAGATAGAGTTATAGGAGGTGGCTGGCATCTATAACTCTATAGAGATATCTATATGTATATAAGGTTATAATTATGTAGTGATGGGTGACTATGGCACAGCCTTAGTATATATCTCTATAGAGGCATATTTATACTTAGCGACAGAAAGAGATTTGTACACGAGGCTATTTCTAGATGGCTGGCTCTGGAAGGATGTGCCTAGCTTGCTAGGACGACAGCTACCAGATCTATTTACATGGGGATATATGTAGTTACAGAGGGGCTAAATAAAGTGGTGCATTGAGGCAGCTATCACTTTAGGAGTCGTTAGAAAAGCAAGTAAAAGGAGCAGTATGTTAGCGAGGCTGACTCTAAAGGACCTTAGAGGGAGAAAAGTGTTGAGTCGCTGGTTGAAGTAGATAGTGAGTCCCGAGTGAATCTCTCTCCCCGGCAGCATTTAAAGAGGGGAAAGAGGGGTGCAGGAAATAGGACTGTGGAGCATATTTTGCCTAACTTTAGTTTCTATCTCGGGATCTAGTGGAGGAAGACAAACAACGATGTTTGGGCAGGTATGGGTAACCGGGAAGATAGGATCTCTCTCTGATCTGCGATCTCTGCCCACGGGTAAAGGGAAGAATAAAATATAATTTCCAGAAATTAAAAAAAAAAAAAAAGTTTTCAAGCTTCCCAGGATTCCTGACAGCCTGATTCTGGAGACAAAGCTAAGATTCAGAACGAAGGGGTGGGGATGGGGGACATTAGATGAATCACCCCGGGTATTGGGGAAAATCTGAAGCAAACTGATCACCGATTAATTCGATTCTAATGATGGACCCTCCCGGGGGTTCGGCGAGTGCACAGAAGCCCCTGAGGATCCGATCCCCTCTCCCTGAGTGACCTCTGTCTTTCAGAATGCTTTATTCCGTGCGGACCCAAAAAACGGGATCTTTCTCCCAGTTTCTCCCCCGCTGTGGCGGCTAAGAGGACCCACCCCGGCCTGAGTTAGCATCTGGGATGGGGGGATGAGAAAATCAGTCACCCTCTCGGCTCATAAACAGCCTTCAGCCGCAGGCCTCATCCCTGAGCTATTCGCCTAGACAGTTTGTCTCTCACCAGCGGGGAGCGTCTACACTCCCTGCGCTACAGTCCCTCTCCACTTTTTGCCTTCTAGCTTCACTAAACACCCCTCTACTTAATCTTAGGTGGATGATCATTCTCGACTTTAAACTTTTCTGGCGAATTTCCTTTTTTATTTCCAGAATAAAGCGTGTATCTGTCCCCTGCCCCAGGCTTGGAGTGCCTATGTGACTGTGGTTCAGACTTAAGCCGAAGAAATCAAGGTGAGTTTCAACTAGGCCCAGATCTCCGCTTTCCTGCCACAGCTCTTACAAACTTTAAGAAGCAAGTTAGGAAAAGGAGGTCGTGGACCCCCGACACAGGGAGGTGCCAACATCGAGGCTACAGCTGTAATAAAGTACAAAAGCAGGAGGTTGGGATGCTGGGGTAATAGGGACACCTACCAACTGAATTCTAAAACACTTTTATGAAACCAGAAAACAATATTCGGACTTGATTCGACTTTTTGCTAGCCGTTGAGTCAATCGTATAGTCTCCGGCTAAGAGGTGGTTGCAGGTTACCGAGGCAAAAAAAGATGGAAGTTCAGCGGTTAGCGACGAAAGGAGGGAGCCAGCCCTGCTGTCCGGAATGCCTTCTCCGGACCCTTCCTCTCCCGAACCTAGCCCTACAGTCAGATCACCATCAAGAAAGCAGGTGGTGGGATTTCCCCGGAAGGAAACAGATTCAAGAACAGTCTTTCTCTTCTCCCGCCAAGCCCTTCGCTGCAATCGACCTTCTAGGGCCTGGGGGACTAACACTGAATTGATAACTGCCGGTATCTGTGGCGTGTGCAGCACAGATTCTCCAGGAAATCACCCACAGCCAGCTGGAGACCCTGTCCTAAACGGCTCACTGAACCGAAATCTGGGGGGTTTTAATGCTAATTTTCTTGCTTTTTAATATATACATGTATGGAGGGAGGGAGGGAAGATATACGAAAAGTCAAACGCCATCATCGTGGGCTATTCGATGCTTGATAAGGGACTTCTAGCCCCCTCCCATCTCCTTACAGCTCCAACTGGGTTGTTTTGGCATCCGATAGACAGAGCTTGTGCCATCCCCAGACACCTTGGCGCCCTGGCCTCGGAGAGCAGGAGCCTGGAGATTGGGGAGTGGGAGGAGGCAGGTTAAGAGATGTTACAATCACTCTCCATTGATTTGGGAATGAAGTAGGATCTGGCAGAGGTGACCAGTGAAGGCATACCTTGTCCTTTTTTATGACTCTTCCCAGGCCTCAAGAGTTTACCCCTTCCCATCTCAATTTGTCTTCAGAAAGGACTGGAACAATGCTAATGCAAAACAGGGTCGGGAGAAGCCTATCCCAGATTGGGTTGTTAAGCAAATGTACAGGACCCTCTGGAGGCCCAGACTGTTTTCCCTAGGGAAATGCAGAACGGGGGTGCTTACTCATTTGTATAGCTACAAACTAGAAAGTAGCCAACAGGTGTCTGGGGCCCCTATCACCATTCGGATATCTCTTAGTAAGCCTAGGAGGAAAGAGGTTTTCTTTTTTAAAAAATTATTATTCAAAAACTGTCATTTTTGAAGGATGATGCATCTAAGAAAATGTGAAGCAAATTAGAGCAGTAAGCATCAGGGAATACTAGGTGCTTGTTCCCTCTCTCTGACCCAGAGTAGTCCTACCTTTGGTCTAAACTCTTCCAAATGGAGTTTTATGGCCTCCTTTCAGATGATGTCAAGGCTCAGTGAAAATGTTTCACCTCAGTAAAAAGAAAGACAAAGCCCACACCAGAAGTTGTATGCAACCAGATTGTGAACAGGGAAATAGTGTCACCAAGGAGAGGGGGTCGCAAGAGGGAGAAATAGCAAATGCACCTAGAATTGTCCTTCAGGAATAAGAATGTCGACCAGTTTCTGATGCGTGGTTTGCACAACCCAATTACCAGATTCCTAGAGAATTGTAGTTTTGCTAAAACACAGGTCTGACCGTATCACCCACCCCCCCCAATCGTTAACCTTTAGTCACTTCTATTATCTCTAGGATCAAATATAAACTCCTGTCACTTAAAACCCTTCACAACTTGGCCCCTTCCTACCTTTCCAATCCTTTTACAAATTGCTCTCCTCCATGAACTCTACAATTCTCCATACCACCTTATTTACTGCTGTTCACATACCATGATCAATTTCCCATCCCCTTGCTTTGGTATTGGCCATACAAATTCCATGCATGGAATTCACTCCTTCCTCATCTGCACCTTTTAGAATCTCTGGTTTTCTTCAAGACTGAACTCAAGCACAGGGGCTTTCAATTAGGGGTATGAGAGATCTTGTAGGATGCAATGGGTGCAAGAATCTTATCAAATGAGGTACAGGGAATAAATAGTTATAATATTTTATAGAAATATTCCCAAAGTAGTATTAATGAAAAAAATAAAATATAAATTGTAGAGCTGAGAACTCATGAGGAAGGGCCGAGATGAAAAAGCAAGGGAGAATTATAGCACATCTGAAAAATAGGAACGTGACAGTGGAAGGAATAATTCCTACTGTCTAAAACCAAATGAATGAGGTTTAGGTACAAATGCCTTTTCAAATAGAACCAGGGAAAAAAAATCAACGACAGTGACCTGGTGCTAGACAGGTTAATTGATCTCCAAAATAACCCAAAATAACTCTGAATTGATTTCCAATCAATAACATTACAAAATTTTTTAGCCTACCTTTGGAGATCTAGATCCCATTCTCTCTAAATATGCTTATTAGGTTTTAATTCTATTATAGCATAATTATATATATAATATATATGTATATAAATATATATATATATATATATATACAAATATATAATTATAACAAATTCATCATTGTGCTTTGGGATTCTCAGTCTTGTTCTCAATCAAATTCAAAGCAAGAAAAATACTGGTGACTAGAGCATAAAATGTGGGAAGCTCTTTCAGTAACCATACCAAGAATTAAACTGTTGGTTGAGGAAAAACAGAAGCAAGACTCTGATAATTTATGTGATAATATAAATACAAAATAAACATTTAACTTTATATTTTTTAAATATGCTTATATTTTTATGAACAAAATAAGGAAATTATTTTATTATTACATTCATGTTCATGATGAGCACTAAAATTAATTTGTTTTCATACTGAATGCCAAGAGGCATGGGGACCAAAAGGGATTGGCAAGCCCTGTTCTTCACACTTTCCTAATTGCTCCAAAATTCCTTTTAGTCATGTTATCATTTTGTATATTTTGGTGTGTATTTTTAATATATGACACCATATGCTGTTTTAAGTTACTAAAGCTAAAAACAGCACTAAGACTTTTGAGATACCATGCCTATATATGTATATATACATGCACATATAATATATATATACATGAATACATATACCCAGGTATATATGTCTACAAGACACATGTTGTATCCCTCATTAAATTACAAACTCTTTGATGGCAGGGATTGTTACACATCATTTTTTAATCTCCAGTTCTTAGCACTGTTCAGGCACATGATAAACATCCTAAAATGCTTGACTGTAATTGTGGAAGATTAGATCTGACTGAAAAGGAAATGATTTTTTTCTTCCTTGGTAACTTGGAGGAGAACAAGTTGTAGTTACTATAATAATAGTCATAATAATAACAATAATAATTTATTTAGCACATCATTAGATGTGTATTTACTGCCTTCTCTTTCTCTCCTTATTTTACAAGCAGTTCAGAAAGAATTCTCACAACACCCAGGGGAAATAGTAACTTAGTAATTACCACCCTTCCTGATTGCCTGCTCTTCCCCAAATCCCACACCTACAAAAACATCTAAAGGCTTCTCTGGCTTCTTATTTCTGCTGAACATTTCTTTCTATGGTGTCATCCTCCTTCCTCCTTCCCTCTTCTCTAAATTAGAAAGGAAAACCTTTTACCATCCACAGAGATAGCCAGAATAAGAAGTTTCTGCCACTTCCTCATTTTCCTAGCTATTCCTTCTGAGGAAGAATCAGGAGTAGGAAACACAAGGAATCAAAGTTGATAGTAGAACAAGAATACCTTATATATGAACCAAGAGCATTAGGATGGAATGTGAAAAGTGTGATTTGTCATTTAACTATTTTGTATACAGGAAGCACCCAGTTTGCCACCACAGATGGAAATGTATATACATAGGGTGTCCCAAAAAAGCCAACTTGGTGAACCTGTATCAAATTGTTTACCTTCTCAAGTGAAGTAGGGAGGGAAGGAGAGAATTTGGAATTCAAAATTTTTAAAAATTAATGTTTAAAATTTTTTTACAAATAATTAGAAAAAAATAAAATACTTTTTAAAAAAACTAAAAAGTCTTTCTGGTGATTACACTGAGATTTGGGGGAATAGCTTGTAAGATACAATATCATGCTGTGGACACTGTAACTCTAACCCTAAATCTATCTCAATATGCTAAGTCAATCCTTTTCTATTAGTGGATTCTACCTCCACTAAGACTTCACAATCCCTCTATGCCTTAGTAGGACTGTCTCTGTACCCTATACCTCTGTACCCCATACCCTGGTGCCCAAACTTCTAGTGAGAAGTGATTCTGAATTTAACTATATTGATCCTCAGATAGTCTGACATAGCCTTCTAGAATCCTGGGTTACCTCTTTACTACCATAAGGTATCAGAACAGGATTTACTAGATTTTAAGATGTGAGTTCAAATCCAGCCTCAGACACTCACTAGCTGTGTAACCCTGAGCAGGTCACCTAACCTCTGCCTCAGTCAATAAATAGCACCTTTGTGATGTCATCAGTTCTCTTTAAGAATGAAGAAGGAACAACAATGTTTATTAAGTACATATTATGTGACAGGCATTGTACTAAGCATGGAAAATACAAAGAAAAGCAAATAAACAAACAAAATAGTGCCTGCTTTCAAGGAATCTGTGATCTAACAGAAGAAACAACCCGTAAACAACTATGAACAAATAAGCTCTCTACAAGATAAGTTAGCACCTAAAGGAAGGCATTAGAATTAAGGGAGAGCAGGAAACCTTATCTATAAATGGAGATAATAACACTTGCTAATTTTGTGACGGTGGACAAGTCACTTAATCCTGTTTGCCTCATTTTCCTCATCTGTAAAATGAGCTGGAGAAAAACATGTCAAATCACTCCAGTATATTTACCAAGAAAACCCCAAATGAGGTCAGGAAGAGTCAGACACAATGAAATACCTGAACAAACACAGCAAAAGAATTCTTACGTAAAGCAGGGACAATAATAAGCCAAGCCTGTAAGAGATATCATAGCATGTTATTTGTAAATATTTCATAAAGCTTAAAATGTTTTATAAATGCTGACTATTATTATATTTATATGAACATATGTGAATATATTACTAGGAATTCTATTTTAAATTTAAGAATATATTCAATACATTCACTTTGCAGTTTTGAAGAGAGGTTTAAGCTAACAAATATGGTGATGCCTGTGATATGTAAAAACATCTAGAGCAAAGTTTTAGCAAGCTGAGTGATTCCATTGTAGAGAATTTATAGATAAGAATCATGGAGACTGAAAAGTCATGACCAAATTATGCTCTGCACTTATGGAGAGAAAGCCCACGTGGATGAGATCACTGATATGAGTATAAATTAAAGTTTATTAGGAAAAATCAACTTTCAGCACATGCATATGTATGTGTACACATGTACATACACAAGCACACATTTCAGAAACCAGACCCCAGACCACCTGGAAGACCTTTATCAAACTACAGACCACATTTTGTAAACTGAAATAATTCAGGCCAGAAATTTGTGATGCCTTTCATGCCTCTATCCTTCAAGTAAAAGTGTGTTCTGGATTTTTCAGATAGTATTCTAAAGTCTCCAACTCTCCTCCTCCCAACATTATCTATAGTGTTGTAGATAAGGTCAGAGATAAGACAGAAAAGTCTGTTACAAATCTAACTATACAGAAAATGGCAAAATTGGATACAGTTCATCTTTGTTATTTCTTGTTTCTCTTTTTGGGTTTCCTTTCTCTTCATACTCTCTCTCCCAGGGTCTCCCAGGTTTTCCCATGGATAGAATCCATTGTTTTCTGGAAGTATTTCGTGGCTCTGGACTTTTCTTTACTCCAATTCCTATAAAAACCTAAAGGTTCTGTGTCCTGTCACTCCCTGGCAATGTTTCCTGACAGGTAGTTCATCTACGTTTCTTTTATAAAGGATCCATGTGCTAATATTTTGTTATATCTCCTGGGTAGCATGAATAAAATGTGATAAATTGTTTCTAGGAACATCAATAAACAAAACAATCAACAATAGCAGTCATAATTGGAATTTCAGATACCAGAACAAGTCAGTGGGAAAGCTATTTGGGAGTAAGTAAGATTTGGTGAAGTTCTTCAAATTCCAGCATAAAGGCAGCTAATTATTTTACCTATGAGTAAAATAGACCTTTCATTTAACCCAGAACAGTCACCTTGTCAACACTGGCCTAAGGCTGTTGTGAACCTTCTTCCTTGCCAGACTTTGAGAAGCAAAAGAGAATAGAAAAGGGTTTGGGCTCATTCAATCAAGAGTAGACTTCCCCTGAAAATATCCATTTCTATGACAGCTTGGTTTTTGTCCCTGGAAAGTTATTCTCTATTCAGTTTGTAACTTTCTGAAATATAGTCACATACTTGACCTAATTCTGTTGGTGCAGAATATTATGGTTGGAGGTACTGGGTTTGAATCTCATTTCTGCCTTGTTTGATCTTGAGCAAATCACTTCTCAACTATGGTTCTTAGTTTTTTCATTGTAAAGAGAGGAGAACATAGATAATATAGTATCCAGATGTCCTTATTATTCTTATTCTACTAGATTATCTCTGAGATCCCTTTTACCCTCTAAATCTTTCATTGTGGAGCAATAACACTTAGGTGCCATTCTTTATTTTTTTTTATTATATCTTTTTATTGACAAAACATATACATGGGTAATTTTTCAACATTGACTCTTGCAAAAACTTCTGTTTGAGGTAGCATTTTAAGATTTGCAAAGTTCAATGCTAAGTGAAGTGAGTAGAACCAAGAGAGCACAGTAGCAACAAGATTATATGATGATCAACTGTGATAGACTTAGCTCTTTTCAACAATGAGATGATTCAGGCCAATTCTACTAGATCTTAGATGGAGAGAGCCATCTGCATCTAAATAGAGGACTATGGAGATTGAATGTAGATCACAACATAATATTTTCACCTTTGTTGTTTTTATTTGCTTGCTTGTTTTTTCCTTTCTCATTTTTTCCTCCTTTCAATCTGATTTTTCTTGTGCATATGATAAATATGTTTTTTTTTAATTGCTCAGGTTTAACCTATATTGGACTACTTACTATCTAGGGGAGGGGGTGGAGGAGACAGGAAGAAAAAGTTAGAACAATTTTGAAAAAAAAAAAACATGCAAAGATAGTTTTCAACATTCACTTTGCATGCATTTTTAAAAGACTTGCAAAGTTCTCATATCATCTCAATTGTTCCTCAATGTAAATGACTCTTCAGGTTTATCTTTTATTTTACAGTTGAGGAAACTGAATTCAAGAAAAGTTCAGTAATTCACCTCTGATCATGTAGCTAGTAAATATTAGAAGTGAGACTAAACCTAGTTCTTCTGGAATTGAGCCCAATGATACTTTCCACTACATGGAAGAAAAGTCAGCAGACCAGAGTTTTAGTGACAGCATTCACAAGCTACGTAACTTTGAGCAAAATATTTTGCATTTCACTAAGCCTCAGTTTCCTCCTTTGTGAAAGAAGAGAACTAGATGGTATCTGAACTCTTTAGCAAGTCCTGCTTTAATTCCATAAAAGAACAATGCCCCGATTTTCAGTTTTAGGAGCTCTGACAGTCTAGGCATCCCAGTCACTGGAGCAACTTGGTGATTCCCAGATTGACACCATGAAAGTTGTTCCTTTGGGAATCCATCTCTCTGTCATGGAGCAGAATGCACAATGTTTTTGGTGATAGATTCAGGCATTTTGAGCCTGATCTCTTGATCTCCCACCTTCCTAGTTAGAATCAATACTCAACGAACTAAGAAAGTAACAATTTGTCTTTTCTTCCTCATCTTCCATTCCTTGAGTCATTTCAGCAAGAACACATACTTAGAGAACCAACATATCCCCACAGAAAAGAACTGCTTCATACTAGCCTGTCCTTCTTTCAATGATTCTGCTGGGGGACCATTTGCATTTTAGGGCAAGTATAATGTTGTGGATGAAGCACTAGTTTCAGTCAACTAAATCTATATCCAAATCCAACCATGTGACCTTGAGGAAATCATTTAAATTTTTTAAGTCTCAGTTTCTTCATCTGTAAAATAAAGCTAATCTACCTTACAGAGTTGTTGTGGGGATCAAATGCATACAGAGTGTACAATAGAGATGTGAGTTATTATTTTGTAAGAAGAGGCTTCTGAAAGGCACATTTTAACCAAAATTAATATCTCTACTGGTAGAGCTTCAGGCCCCTGTAATACTTGAGTAGGGGAGAATTTCAGCAGAATTGGAACTTTAGCAAGGATCCTCAGATCTCCCTAAATAGGTAATTCATCGTAATTCATTTGCCTCAGACTGGTTCTAATGGGTGCCAAACAAAAGCTATAAAATTCTATTTATTATCTATACATAGGAAAATGCTGAATTTGAGAGAAGCTGAGAATAAGCTGAGATTTTTTCATTTTCATCTGGATAATGGGCATCATTTAGATAATACACAGTCTCTATCTCCCAGTCCCACTGTCCTTCATCTTCTTTCTAGGGATTGAACTTTCCAGAAAAAAAAAACAAAAACCCATTGATCTCTTGGCATGTCCATCGGTGTTTGTTCGAAAGGTAGGATGGCTAAATACAAATCTACAATAGCTGAAAATAGTCCCCTAGAATGGAGTGAAGAGAAGGGGTTTTCAATTCCTGTTTCAAGTCAGAGAAAAATACACAAGCCATCTTTGAATTTACCAAAAAGATAAAGGATGCTTTTCCTCTCCATCTTGTGCTTGGAATAACAGAACTTGGATGGAAGACAGGATTAATCAATAAACACTTATAAAGTACCTGCTGCATTCCAGGATCTGTACTAAGTTAGAGGTATGCAAAGAAAAACATAAAAGAAGGAGGTGATCACCTTAACCAAGCCTGGAAAGGCTACAAGTACATAAGAATGGATATTAGGTAGTCTTGGGGAAAGGACAGTTAAGTGGCAAAGTAGATAGAGAACTGAGCCTAGACTCAGGAAGACTTATCTTCATCTGGCCTATGATACTTACTGGCTGTATGACCCTGGTCAAGGTATATAACCCTTTTTGCCTCAGTTTCTTCACCTGTAAAATGAGCTAGAGAAGGAAATGACAGACGACTAGTATCTTTGCCAAGAAAGTCACAAAAAAGGGCCTTAAAGAGTGGGAACATGCCTGGAAAATACCTAAGCAACAAATCTTGGGCAGAAGAGAAAATGCAAAAAGATTTGGCCCACTAAATTGGCCCAATCATTTTGGAAAGATATTATAATTGTGGCCTCAAAAATCACTATAGTGTGCTTACCCTTTCACCCAAGGAGATCACAAATGTGCTTTATATTTCCTAAAGAGATCAACAAAATAGGCAGAGAACACAGTCAAAAATATTTAGAGCAATACTTTTTTATGGTTCCAAAGATCCCCACAAAGTAAAGTCGTGTTCATCACTTGATTTTGACTACAAGTAAGGGGATAGACAAAATAAGGATTCCTTCAGGTCCTAATATTAAGAACCAGTTCTTAATACAGATCCTCTTTCCTAAGATCCTTTGGCTTGTTGGGCCTTTTCAACTCAAGGCTACCTGTAATGTCCGGACTAGCTCTCTGGAGGACCTCGAGATCAGCCTGAGTCCTTGGTCTTAGTGGAAAAGTGAAGGAGGAAGGAGAGCTATCACATGGCTGGTCAAAGATGGAGTCTGGAATCTGAAGTCTTGAGTCTTGAGTCTTCTTTGTGTGGCTGAGAGAGACTTCTATGTCTGAGACTCCCTTAAATATCTCAGTACCATTGCATCACTACAACACACTGAGCATGAGCAACCATTACATCACCATAAAGAACCATTATCTCACAATGAGTGGGTGCTTGACTATAAGCACCATGCTGACCTAGATTCAAGTACATCTTTTCAGAGTTCCAACCTTCTACAGCTACCATCTTATCACATGCTTTCTGTTTCATATCCACTTAAGAATTTACATTTTTTGTTTTGTTTTTGCTCCTAACTTTTTTTTTTAATAATAGTTTTTATTTACCAGATATTTGCATGGGTAATTTTACAACATTGACAATTGCCAAACCATTTGTTCCAATTTAAGAATTTACATTTTGCTTGAATTTTGCATTTGCAAAATAAAAAATAAAACAAGAAAGCAACAACAATAATTCTGATTAATTTGGGGGTGATATTATGCAAACCAATAGAATCAAGAAACCGGAAGTTGTTTAGTTCCAACGCTGCCACAATTCACTGTATGATGTTAAACAAGCTATTTATCTCTCTGAAAATAGGTTTTCTCATCTCTAATACTAAAAGAATTGAAAAAGATGGTTATTAGGGTCCTTTCCAGCTCTGAGATTCATGGTTTTATATAAAGGAAAAAATCCTGATGGTTCAAATAAACATGGCACTTTTCAACCAACTATGTTTGCTTCCTATAGATACAGTTGCAGATATTATGAGTCTACATAGATGCACATATATGCACAATTTAGAATTATGGAAACTTTTTAAATAGATGGGATTTGGAGTAGCCTCAAGAACATTGTTTCAGTCTCTTAAACCTAATGCTAAATACTCAATAACCTACTGTCACACAAAACTACCAATTCAAGATTTGCATCTCTAGCATACCATAGTTTGTTCAAAAGGGAAAAGTTGGGTCTGATCTCTACAAGGCCAAATAGGTTGCCTGATTTTCTCCAATTCAAGTCCATTTAAACTTAGTTTCTAAATTGTTGCATCAACCAATTCTCTTGACTCCTATGAATAAAATTTCATATTCACATCCTGACTGAGTCTATTTGAGACCAAAATATGTGGTAGACTTTGGGGAAAACTTTGATCAAATCAATTCTTTGGCTAAATTGCTCTGTATATTGGGATTAAACAATTAACCTGGTAAACAGGTTAATTCACATAGAATCATGAAGACACTAAAAAATAGAACCTTAAGCCTAGATTCCAAGACACTAGCTCAATTCAATTTAAGAAGTTGAAAACTGACTGGAGTAAGAAAAGAAAAACAGTAGATTGATTGACATTTTCGCCTCTCAATATTTAAGGTTGGCAAGTTATGAAAATGGCATGTCCTCAAATTTCCACCACTATCACTACTACAATGCTAATATGTATCAGACTATAATATTTTAGGAGTGGTTTTTGTGTATTGCATTTGTATCTATAGTGCCTAACACAGTGGTTGGAATATTGTAGGAATTTAATAGATGCTTGTTGATTAATTAATTTATCTATATGAGAATAGGTATCATACACACACAAGAAAACATTCACAAATATGCACATAATCTCAAAGTTACAACCATTTTCTGCATTATTCAAAACTTGTTATACTGGATGCCTCTCTTAAGGAGTCACACCTTGTAAAATGAGAGGGCCAGGGGATAAAAGAATGAGGCCTGGAGTAAAGGGGCTACTGGATGACAGCTCCCTGAAGTACATTATATCTGTAGCAATAAGCACTGAATTCAACCCAGTTGTGGCCAGCTCCACATCATGCTGTTCCTACTTCAGCTACCATTCTCATTTCCTACCATCAGGATCCTACCATCAGACTACACCTCTGGCATACCTAGCCCTGATAAGTGAGCTTTTTGCCTTACCTTCCTTGGGAATGTCTCCACAAAACACCAAATGAACAACTCTCCTTTATATGTTGGTTTGTTGGATCTTCTATTAGAATGTAAGCTCCTTGAGGACAAACTTTGGCTTACTTCCTTGGATTTGTATTTCTAGTGCTTAGGATAGTATCTAGCACATAGTAAATCCTAAGAAATGTGTGCTCTGTCTCTCTATTCGCTCTCTCTTTATATATATATATATATATATATATATATATATATATATATATATATATATATATATATATATATATATATATATATATATATAAAATGTGGGTGTGAGAGTATGTATATGGTCAGTTTACTGAAGGGGGTATTCATTGGGAGGATGCACCAAACTGCTTCTTAACTAAATGGCCTGGTTGATTAAGGAGTCCTATGATATCCTGTGGGTCTTCTTCTTCCTCTCCTACCTGTTCCCTAATATCCTAAATTTCATTCTAGGATTCATGATCCTATGAATCATGATTTGCCATGAAAACACAGATATATGTAACCCCCTGTTTAAAAACACCAGTAGATTAATAAATGAAAGTTCCTGATACAAAAAAGTTTTATATATCTCAAAGCAATAGATATGTAAGCATCCAATGGTCCCATATTTGCATTATTTTAAAAATTTACAGAATTATGGTTCTTATTTGTGCACTTGAAAACTAAAGTGTTAAGAGAAAAATGTGTCTTGAATTTACAGACTGTCACTCACATACTCCTCTGGAAGGCCAAATTATATGCATATTCTGTATCTTTATTAATATGGGAATCAAAAGAAAGCAGGCTTTAACTGGGCATGTCATGACTACATCAGTATATAAGAAGAGTATAGTTTTATGAGTTAATGAAAACACTGACAGGTTGGTCATCTTGTGTCTTTTTACAAAGTTGCTAAGGCAAACCCGCTAATTATGCTGGCCTTTCTGTGTTCAGATAAACAACCAAATTTATCCATTTCCTGTCCAGGAGCCTAAATACAGGTACACATTTGTAGATCTGAAGTTATTGTGTGGGTAAAGAGCAAGGATCTGCAAGTCACCAGTCTTGGCTTGGAGTCGCTTCCCAGCCCTGTGATCTCAGGCAAATGATTTGCCCTCTCCTCATCTATAAAAGTAAAAGAATCAGACCTGCCCTATCTATTTCGAAGAGTCCTTATAATGATCAAATTTCAATGTACAAGATTGTTTTGAAAACAGTAAAGTACCTTATAAATGTAAGCTATTACTGTATTATTATGTTGTGTATGGATAGAATATTAGCTCAGTTGATAAGAATTTGATATTAATGAGGATGATGAGATTGAGAGTTAAAGCAAACTTTAGTAGCCATCTAATCCCCAGCTTCTTAAACTATGGTCCTTGACCCTATATGGTGTTTTATAACTAAATGTTGGGGTCACAAAATTATGATTTATTATCAGTAATTTTTTTAATTTTTATACCTGTTTTATGTACGGGTATATTCAGAATCATATAAAAATTTCTCAGGGCAAAAGGGATCCTGAGTGGAAAAAGTTTAAGAAGCCCTGATCTAATCCACTCCATTAAAAATAGACTTCTAGGGGACAGCTATGTGGTGTGGTGGGATAGGAGGACCTGAGTTCAAATTTGGCCTCAGACACTTAAAACACTTCCTAGCTGTATGACCCTGGGCAAGTCACTTAACTCCAATTGACTCAGGGGGAAAAAAAAGGCAGAAAATAGGCAGAAAAGAATCCCAACTGAAGTCAGTAACTTTAATGAAAGGGAAATGTTCCAAGTAACAAAGCAATACCAACTGGCAGATACCATCACCACTGATGGGTAAAGATGAATGGGACAAAATACCAACACTTCAGAAGTCACTTAAATGCATACATGGAGTGTATAAATGTGTTATAATATGTGATATATACATGGGTAATTTGCATGTGCATAGGTAGGGAACCATGACCATAGATAAAGAGTAAAGCCTCTTTTGAAGCTTTTCTCTGTTTCCTTTTTGAGTTTGTTGTCATATGATAATAAAAACAGTGTTTCTCCACCCCTTTCTTGGGTTGGGCTCTCCCAGAATACACTGCTGGCCCAGACTCTGAGGCCAGGTAGGGAAGGGAGTGCAAGATAGTGTATGTATGTTGGGGGCAGGGAAGGAGCCTTGCTACCTCTCTCATTGCCATGGAGACCAAATCAAGGAAATACCATGGGTATGAATCAAAGGTTTGTGGCCAATAGCCAGCTCTTCGAGGATCCTCAATAATCTTTGGAGAGATGACTGGACCAGATTTGAGAGAGGGAAAGGCAAAGCCTGTGGACCCCCTAGTAATTCTGGGAGAAATAAAATGGAGTTGTAGGTTCAGTCAGATGCTATAGCTAAGTTCACAATTTGTGAGGGGAAAGGAAGGCAGTAAGGGGTAAAGACTGGTACCAGAAGGAAAACTCCGTCTCTGTGGGATAGTTGGAATCAATCTATTCAGGCTCTGAAGAAGTAGGGAAGATCTGTGAAATCTTTGAAAGCCAGGCCAGACCTAGAAGTGGAGCGAGAATGTCCCCTTTCCCATTACTCCAGTAATACATCGGCCTGGCCTGGCTGGCTTGAGATGGTAGCTAATAAGCTGCTGTCAATGTTGTCCACATAGTCATTTTTCTCTGACTGTGACTTTTTGTGAAGTTTCCATGTCAAAGATACTATTTCCTTCTCCCGCTCATTTTATAGATGCAGAACTGAGGCAAACAGGAGTGAGTGACTTGCCCTTTGTCACAGAAAGGGTCTGAGTCTGAATTTGAACTCAGGAGATGAGTCTTCTTGATTCCAAGACCAGTGTAATATTTAGTGCGCCACCTAGCTGCCCTACCTATGCTGTTCATATTAATCAAACATATATGCTCCCTCTACCTCCAACACAAATGTGGTAGCAAGCAATCTGTTTCATTTTCTCAGGGGATGATCACTTTTAGGGAAGAAGTCAGGGTCAGGAGTACATCCTTCTTATCCCCTTATTTGCTCCAGAAGGGCCTCAAAGCAAAAAGATAGGGCAGAAGGTAGTAGATGGAGTGGGATTGATATGATCACAAATTTGGAGTTAGAAGGAACCTTAGAAATCACCACTTTACAGATGAGGTCATTGAGTTCCAGATAAGTCATGTGACTTGTCCAAAAATATAGGGGTATGTGTGTGAAGATTCTGAGTAGGCTCTGGGTACTCCTCCAAATCCAGTGCTTTCCACTCCAAGTTAGGTAGAAAGCTAGTCTACCTCTCTAAAGATTAAAATACAAGTTACAACCTAATACTGCAGAGCTCCAAAAGAACAGAGATTTGGACCAATTATTGAAATCATTCAGAAAACAAAACAAAACACAGAAAAAACTATTAGCTACTTTCTAAAAATTGTTTTTGCCTGAATTAGGTGAATAATTAAATATCTGTGACCAGGGGAGTCTCAAATACTTAAGAGTGAGATCTAGGCTATACAGCTTTAATTTCCTCAGGAATTTGAGGGAGGGGTTAAAAACAATCTTAATTACAGAATCAGGGACTCTCATGAAGACAAGGTAGAATACTTCTTTGGTCTAATTGCAGGGCTTGAAGGAGGCAGGAAGGAAAGCACTATTTATGGTCACTCAAGGCCCCCCTCAATATTCTTCCATTTTGGGGGCCCCTCTGCCTCCCTTGGTGTGGAATGAGGGGATGTGGGGGAGGGGCAGGGAGGAGCAAATGCTTTAAGATCTAAAGAAACAATTTGATGGGGGGGGAGAAGAAGGATCAAACGGAGGAAGAGGAGGGGGAGGAGGGGAAGAGAGAGAGAACAAAGCTGCAGAGGAGATTGGGGCCTTGGGGCGGCCAGAAAGATAAAGGGGCATCCCGGGAGAAAGTGGTTCCTTCAACATCTGCTGAAAGGGCTATAAAATGGTGTTGTTTGCCCCAGGAAAGCACGCTGCTCCCCAATCTCCCAGGAAAATGTTCAGTGGGCGGCTCTGGCCCCTCACTCCAGCCTGGGAACCTTTGAACCTCAGCAGACCCTGAGGCCAACCAGGCCAGCTCACTCTTCACACACCCCAACCCCAAGCCATTTGGCTCCTCTTTCTCTGCTTTCATGGTGTATTGGAGGATATTCCGCCCTCCCAACTTGGGTCTAAAGAAGAAGGTTGAAATAGAGAATAATTTTTTTTTTTTTAATATTGGGATGGGAACTAAGAGAGAAGAAAGTATGAGAAGAAATATACAGGAGATATGAAGAGAAGCGGTAAACCAGAGTGAGACAAGGACAGATTGGCAGACACCAAGGGGAAGAAGGAAACTTTCCCCCTAAATTGCTAGGAACAATGTGCAACAAAAGCAGTGGAGGCTGAACCTCAATTACAGTGTTCTCCTTGGTCCTAGAGACTAATAGCTTACAAGTTTCACTTTGAGTTCTGAATCCCTGCTTCTGCACTTAAGAAACCCTGCTCCTATTATTTTCCTTTTGAAACTTTGATCTCTAAAAAAAAAAAAAAAGAAGGAATGAGATAGATACTACTCAAGAACTCTGGCACAATCACACCTTCAATCCTTGCCTACCCAAATCCAATAGATCCTCAGTCATCGCTTACCCTTCCCTCTGCCAAAATTCAAAATTCTATAGATCCCCTATAGATTCCTAGTTCCCAAATGCAACTGTTCATTTGTAACTCTCCAGATCACACCAGGCTTTTTAGACTGACTGGGGAGTCGACACTAAGTTCCATCCAGACTGGACTGATCTGATTCACAAGTTAGAAAAGGGGCCAAAAAGATTGAAATAAGGTGGAGCTATTACTTTGACCGGGGTGATGGTTGATGGGGTAGAAGAAAAATTTCCTCAATAAAATCCCTTTCCAAAAGAAAGGTTATTTGGGGAGGCCTGCCCTAAATGATAACATCCCCTTCCACTCTGGTCTCCCCCTCAACACAAACCTATCATGCTTTCCCTATATTTGTTTTAGTTAATTTTTATTTTTGTTTTGCTGTTCAAAACAAGAGAATTCTAGTCTCAGTTCCATTTTCCTGACAAAATCCTTGGCCACTCAGGAAGGTTGAGATAATTATCTGGATAATTCATTCTCAGTTTCTTTCATGACTAATATAAACCAGATCAAGAAAATGCTTTATCTGCTGTCCTGGTTTATCCAGGCTCCCATTTTCTTCAGTCCCTTTATATTAGGTCTAACCTGTGGTCAAGGGGATCCAGGGATTCCTATAATCCACAACTGAACTTCCTCTTCAGGCTCTGACTGCTCTAGGGAGAAAGCTCAACTGACAGGCACTCTGATATTCATCCTTTATGTATATAAGGAAAAGAAATTGCAATATATGGATGGAGAGACTGCAGATAAAGGGTCTACTCCATTTTTAGTGGGGGAATGGACAGCAATGGGGGGTAGTATTTTTAAACATCAGAGAAAAGTAAAAGGAGTTCCAGAAGGTTCAACCCCAGGGCCGAATGCAATGAGATTCACAAGCAATGGAATTCACCACTTAACGAACCTGCTCTAGGCGCCTATTCCCGCTCACCCACCTCGGCTACCCCTGCTCAACTCGCTATTGTCCTGCTGTCCAAAGCTGGGGTCGTGACCCAGAAGAATGCAAAGGCAGCCCTCCCAGCAGACACTGGAATGGAAGGTAGGTGCCCCAGAAACTTAGGAGGAGGAGCCTGTGGAATCTAAGAAGAGGGCTCATCTTGAAGCGCTGGGAGAATCCCCAGGCTTCCTTCTTAGTCCTGGGCCCCTTAAACTCCAATCTTACAAAAGGTGGGATACCCCTAAGGAAGGTAGTGCAATGTTAATTTAATCAGAAGAAACCACATCCTATCATATTTTCCCTCCCAAAGTTCCCCCCAAGAAATCAGCCACCATTTAAAAGGAATCAAGAACAAGAGGGAACCTGCCTCCTACAGGTGCGGTTTTCAGATTTCTACCACTACAAACAAAAATAGATCTTTCTCTCCCTCTGCCTATCCAGGGGACAAAGAGAGGATAAACAGAAAGCCAGAGATAGTGAGGGGATTGGATACCATTGGTTTTTTGTTTGTTTGTTTTTGTTTTTGTTTTGTTTTTTCTTGATTCTCCTAATTTAGATCTCCACTTCAGGCTGGAAAAAGCAAGAGGGTGTTCTCCCAACCATGGGCATTTTCTAACATCGATTGAGAATTAAGATTATTCCTCACATTTCTATCTGACCCTATAACTTCTCTGCAGTATTGTACAATGCACTTTCCACGTGATTTTAAAAGGAATTTTACTACCTCATCTCCCTTCCTTCTGAACAATCAACTTTTTGGACCACCATCGAGGGCCAGAAAGGAGCAAGATGAAATCATGATAGCCTGACAGAGGAGATCTTGAAGTGGAATGGGAGCTGATAAGATGCAGAAGGGGAGGTGTTCTGTCTGTTTCTGGGAGACTTACAGCTGGTTTGGGAGAGGAGAGGAGAAAAACCCAGATCAAAAGACTTAGAAAGAAACTGCTTGCTGGTCCGTCCACTGGGGATGTTGAGATAATTAAGGGAACTAGCAGCCTGGAAGTTGGGGAAGGGGGAGAATGAACCTAGAGGGAGATTCCTGTGGTGGGATAAAACTGGCAATAAAGTAGGGATTTTTGACTTTCTCTTCTTAAGGCAATTCAAAGTAGAAATGGGTCAAAGAGAGAGAATGAAGATTGATTTAAAGAAAGCAGTCCTTTCAGGCTTTTGCTACAATCATCTTTCTCTATTTTTAATTCCCCTAAAAAAGTAATGGGAGTCCAAGGCGATCAGAGACCTGTGCCTGCACTGAGGATGAGAAAATAGTAAAAACAAAACAAAACAAAAAAAATTAGGGCATGAGTGGGAAAAAAAAAGGGATATAGAATCAGACCCAAGTGAGACTCATTCAAATAGGAGAATTGTTTGGCAAGAAATTCTCCTTTCACCAAAGACCCCAAATGTTTAGCTTGGGCCCCTGCCCATCCAGATAAATCAAGACGACAGATTAGGAAGTTCATAAAATTGTATCTGTGGAAAATGACATTCAGAGTGCTAACAAATATCTCCTCTAGCTCTGGTGGTCGGGGGTGGTGTATGTATGTGGGGATAAATGTGGGTAACAGGGCTCTGGTACCTAGCCTGAGTGAGGGAAATCAGTTTTTAATTAAAGTTAACCTCTCTCCAAGGTATGGGGTTGGATGGGGGAAGAAAGCTGCTAAAGATCAGGAAATATCTGAGAAAGGTAAACTGGGGAGACAGGATGTAAGGCTTTCCCTGAATAAGACAGAAAAGGCAATTATATATGTATGTGTATGTGTGTATGTGTGTGTGTGTAAAATGTGAGACCCTAATTCCCCCTCCTCAACCTCTTTCAACTCCAGGAACACATAACCTTCTCACTAAACCATATCCAAGTCAAAATATTTAGTCCTCCTTTAATTGTAAGGAGGCAACAGAAAGCAAAGAGTATCTGGAATGGGTGGCCCCAGCTCCCATCTGAGTCACCCCTGCCCTCCTCTATTTTCTCAAGAAATGGAAGATTTTCTAGCTTCTCTCTGTTCTAGCGCCTCTAGGCCCAAACAGAAGGAGACCAAAGCTTGGTAGGGAAATCCTTAGGAAGAGTACCAGAGGCAACCGGAGGGAAGCAACCAGCCAGAGCTCCCCTTTCTATTTCTCTCCTCTCTCAACATTTTCCTGATGACTTTTAACATCAGAGAATTAAGCTTCTTTCTATCACTGGGGACAAGAGATGTGGCTCGAGCTCTACCACATTGACCGGACACTTCCTTTCTCTATTCCCTCATTTCTCTTCTTCCCTCTTAATCCTCCTACTCTTTCGTTGGAGTAGAGATGAAATTTGGAGGGGGAAAAATGTAGATATATATATTATATATATATTTATATTGCTTTCATCCCACCCTCAAACAAATCTAAATGCTAACTACTTACATGTCAAGCGAATTTTTGACCTGTTGGGGATCACCAGGCTCTTGGAGAAGGACCTTGGAAGAATTGGTCGTCGCTTCAACCACATCTTCTTTTTTATTTAGCCATTCGAGAGAGACACAATGCAATAACATGCATTCAGCTCGACTTGGCTCTCCCCCACCCCACCCCATTACTATGAGGGGGAAAAAAATCCACAACCTTACAAAAGCTTCGAGACCCGGGGATGGTACATGGTGCAGAGCCCAGAGGGTCAGAGAAGGGGGGAGAGGTCAGGGCAGCTGTGGAATATAAAAGCGATGGCAGAGAAAATGTGTCCTCTCCGTGAACCTGAGTTGCATTTTCCCCCTTGCTTTTCCCCTCTTCTCCACCCAACTTCAATAAAATCCCACTGCTTTCCTCTTCACCGGGAAGGCAACCAGAATGAAAAAGTTCCATTGGTGAGGAGGAAGAGCCAGCCTTGGAGCTCCAAGCTCCATTCCCGATTTCTTCACCCACTATCCCTTCGGGAAAGTCTCTCCCTGATTCGTGCTGGTCATGTCCAAGGCAAAGGGGGAAATTTGCCAACAAGAAGAAGACAGGCAAACTAGTAAAAAATAGGGCCAGAAGCCAAAGCTACCTTGGGTATAAACTTAAAATAATTGATATTATTATTGATGATAATACTATTTATTATTATTATTATCTATGATGTTTCTCCTCAAAGAAAGACAAAAAGAGGAGGAGGAAACAGAGATCAAAGGAGTAAAAGAAAAAAATAAATGTCCCCACATCTGCCCTTATTTGACCCTAAATCTCCTCCCGTTTGGAACTGAGGTTCCTGTGCTGAAACGATCTTCATTGAGTAAATTCAGGCAAAGCTAGAAATGAGAATTGTGGTGGGGGGTTTTAATCTCCTTTCTCCAACTTTCGGAAAAAGAAAAAAAATCTCCCAAAGAATAATGTTCTCTTGGATAGATTTAGGGATACTATTTTTCTATCCCCATCACCCCTGCACTCATACTTTTCACTTTAGTTTTATTATAAGCTTTAAAAGGCATTCCTATATACTCTTCACAAGTTCTCTCGCCTAGCCCTGTGGAACATGCAAATCTTATCCCCTTCTGACCCCAAACCAATTGCCTCCGAGATGATGGAGATTTCAGCTGTGATTTGGTTGTAAATTCACTTGATTACATAAAAATAACTTAGAATAATTATTAGTCTGCACTTCTGGAGCTAGATGAAAGAGGCATTTTTGCCATCTCTAGAGTATGATCAAGGGTTGGAGAAAAGAGGCCTGCAGGACCATTCTGCTCACCCAACCTACATCTCAACAACTACCCTACCAGCAAGTGGATTCGAGAGAGGGGGGGAGACAGAGGGGAAAAAACCACAACAACCACACATATTCCTCTGCATCTTGAATTCTCTATTCAGTGAGGCCTTTTATCTGGTCCTGTCACCTTTCATCCTAAGATATGCTAAAGGAGAGCAAGATTTTGATGTAAGCCAAATCAGCATGGTTCTTCTCCTTTCTTTTTTAAAAGAATAAAGCTTCTGAGATCCCTTAATGTCCTAAAATTTTGACAGACTTCCTGGCAAGGAAAGGCTTGTGAGTTTTATGGAAGATAACTGTCACAACAACCAAGTAAATTCAGATACTGTTTTTCCAATAAGCAAATAAAATATGTGCTTGGAGGTTTCTTGGGCCTAGTCTACAATACTAAAAATTACTACTTAAAATTCTCCATATAATAGGGAGGGGAAATGTTTATTTATTTTTTTATACATTTCTTCTTGAATTTCTAATTTTATTATAAACAGAAAACTGCTCATTTTTCTCCCACAAGCCTACCATGGCCTAGATTGGTGTGGGGCAGAAGACAGCAATGAGATCTTTCTCTCTGTGGGCCTTTACCCCACACCTGGCTGGTCTTTGGAGGGGGGGGGATTTCCATTACCATCCAACACAAGGCTTTGAGGCCTACCGGTGGAAGGAAGTCCTCTTGAACCTCTGTCTTTCCCCTCCTCCTCCATTCTTAGTCTAAACAAACAAAAAAAGTCTGAAGTTTCCCTTAGACTGCCTTTAAAATGACTTTTTTAGGTGTGGGATTGGTTGGAGGCACCTCTCCTTTATGCCCCTTCAATCACAAAATAACCCTATGAGAGATGGGAGGCAGAATTGCACAGTAAGTGCCTTGGATTCAGCAAGAACTGAGTTTAGAGATATACTGAGTTTAGATATATGCCCCAGATACGTGCTGAGTGAACCTGGGTAAATCACTTATTCCCAAGCAATGCTCTGAGGCTTTATCTGCATTGTTAGGAGTCCTTTACTGGAAGTTGTTCATTCTATCAAAGTTACATGTCTCATTTAAAAGCAAAATAAAGCAAAAATTGAGGACACTATCCTAGTCCAAGTCTGCTTAAGCTCTCCCTAAGACAAGGGTGGAGAGGAGAGAGACCAACTAGAGGCATTTGAAAATAAGACACCCCCTGCCTCTCAGCTCTTCTGTCCCCACCCCCAGAAGACGCCTTCCTCTCTGAAAACTCAGATTGAGGAGAGGTGAAAAGAAAATTCAATTCTAATGTCCCACATAAACCTTCTAGTTGAACTAATACATACAACACATACTCTCTCTCTCTCTCACACACACACACAAGCACACACACACACACACACATACACACAAACATACACACACACCACTTCCTTTCCCTTCCTGGTCCTAAGGACACTGGAAAACTGGAGTTGAGACTTAAGATTCGTATGTTTGCTTAGAGTAAACTTAGCAAGCAACTAGGGAGAAGGTGGGATTTTACCAGCAGAAGCCCAAGTCCACTGGAGGAGAGGGGGAATAAAAAAGAAACCATCAGACATTAAGTAAAACTAATTCACATTCACTGGTTTATTATTGATCACGGGGCACTTCACATCAACACTAAAATTCTTTATTGCAAGTTTTACAATAACCAAGTAAATTCAGTCCAAAAACCACAATGATCACAAGGGGGGTGAAAAATCTACCTAAGGTCTGGAGTTTCCATCTCAGAACTGAAAGTTCTTTTTGATATTCTTTTGGCTCCTCAAACTGAACAGCTAGAAGAGGCTCCCGAGATGCATTTAGCTTTGTCTGCTGCCTTTCCCCCCCTTCTCCTCCCACCCCCCCCACAATAATACAAAAGAACTTCATAGCTTTGTTCTCCTTAAAATGACTTCCCCCTCCCTCACCTCCCCTGATGCATTTTTCAATGCAAAAGGCCTAAGGGGGAAAAAAGGAAAAGAAGAAACAGAAGAATTGGCCTAAAAATGTCTCTTTCCTTTTTCTTCCCTCTTTCCCCCTGAAAATTAACCAGAACTGGACCATCGCACCTTGCAATATATATCTTTTTTTTTTTTTTTTTTTTTGCTGCTTTTTTTTTTCTTAAAAAATAAATAAAACCCCCAAACGGCCTAAAAAAAGCCCCGCAGGTACCATGCTAAGACAACATCACATGCTTAAAAGGGTCCTTAACAGTGGAAGGGAGAGAAGGGGGGGGGGGGGGCTTGTTTCCATGTATCTGTTGTTTCTGTTTGGAATAAGCAAAGGACTAGAGATGGGGAGAAGAAAGAACCAAAATATATATATATATATATTAGATTCTATAAATAAGAGTCAATTTGTGTGTGGGGGGTGGGGGAGTGGGTATGGGGGCGAAGGGGTGTGATTTATGTTTTATAACCTGGTAATGTCCTCTGCTCGCTGCTCCTGTGGTGTTGAGCTTTGGGAATGGTCTTCAGTAGGGCCGGGGGTGGTTGCGGGCAGGGAGCTGGGCGCCGCTCCGGCTGGTGGGGCGGATCTGACTTTGGTGTTGGGGAGTCGGTGGTCCTTCTTCCATTTCATCCGACGGTTTTGGAACCAAATTTTGATCTGCCGCTCGGAGAGACACAGCGAATGGGCGATCTCGATCCTTCTCCTCCGGGTCAGGTAGCGGTTGTAATGAAACTCTTTTTCTAATTCCAAGACCTGCTGGCGGGTGTAGGCTGTCCTCGAACGCTTGGGTTCCCCTCCATTATAATTGGGGTTCACTAGGGGGAGGGGTGGGGGAGGGGAAAAGCAGATAGGGGGTTCAGAGGCAGCAGGCTTTCCTGACCCCCAACCCCCACCCCCTTCTCAGCTCGGAGGAGCAGGAGGGGGAAAATAATAAAGTCATCGAACTAAATGGGTTATAAAGAACTTGAGGGACGCTGAAGACTTTGTAGTCTAATAAGAGGGGAATCCTCATTGTAACGCCACTGAATTATTTATGCGCCCTTAGAAAGCGAGCAGAGTTTTCTCACATACATAACAGATCCTAGCACATGGCTCGGACTGCCCAGAGTAGCTAAGCCATAAAATTTATGGGGGATGTAATTACCCATTCTCGCTCGTAAATCCAGTTCAATTGTGCTAACCCAGAGACGCTCCTAGAGAGAGAGAGGGGGAAGGAGAGAAAGGAGGACGGGAGCCGGAGGGGGACTGAGGAGGGTGGGAAGTGTAGGGGAAGAGGGGAGGGAGGAGGAGAGCAAAAAAGCAAAGTTGCCTACCCGTGCTAACGTGGATTTTTTTCATCCATGGATACACTATGGGCTGCTTGGATGCGGCGCTGGAGGGATGGTCTGGGGCTGGCTGGCTGCAGGCTGGCGGGGCTGGGGAGGGGGAAGTGGAGGAGCCGGAGAGAGGAGCTGGCTCGCAGAGCGGCTGCGATTTCTCGGGGTGATGGTGCCCCGCCTGAGCCGGCCCGTGGCCTCTCGGATTGCCCGGTCCCTGGAGACTGGTACAGCTATATTGGCGCTCGGGATAGCTAGACCGTGGAGGTGGTGGTGGGTACAGCTCTTGATGGTGATGCTGAAATCCTGATTCCCTGGTCCGGCCGTAATATTCCGGACTATGCTCAGGGATGTAGCTATTTTGCGAATATTCCTCGCATGGAGGAAATTTCGGATCGATGTAGTTAGAGTCCATCAAATAGGAGCTCATGATCATTAATTTCTGGAGTGGAAAATAATTTTTCTCGCTTTGTCGTTTTTCTGCTCCATAAAGCCCTCCTACTAGCTAGCGACCCTGTAAAGTTACTTTCACCATGTGACTCCGCCGGCCAATCACGCCAAGCAACCTAGTCCCCGGATAAGGAACAGAATCGCTTTATTCAAAATGTATCCAATTTTTTTCCTGGTGGTGGTGGTGTGGGGGTGAGTGGGGGGCTTTGTGAAGGGGAGACTAGACCCAGACTGACTGGAGCTGGGATGTCTTCCTTCAACCCCTCAGTGAGTTTGTTTTCTCCAACCTGAGAAGGCAAGTGTACCCTCCCCCCAGTCCCACTCAGAGAGAAGTAGGATCTGGATCTGGGGCGCTGGAAAATTGTGTGGGAGAGCCCCCAGATCCAATCATGTTGTGTTTCCTTGTTTGTGTGTGTTTTTTCCCAAATGAAGCCATTAATGGTTGTATGTTTCAGTCTGTCTAGATCGAGAACCAATGAGGAGTGAAGTTGGAGCAAGAGCATGGGTTGGGAGAGGGCACCAAGCTGAGCAAGACGCTGGTGTACCACAAGTCTAAGAAGATCAGAACCCGTGCCCTTTTCTGCCCCGCTTTTAAAACACACTCTCCCAAACTTCCCCTTCCCCCCCCCCAACTTCTCCTCCGACTGTTGGGAGAGAAGGGAGCTAAAGAATTTTACCTGACAGGTAGAGCTGGCTGTATGCAAATGACTGTCATGCCTGAAGGTCTGGATGCCCTTAACTTGGTTGGAGAGAGATGCTATGTCTTTGGGAAAAGGCAGAATTCAGAACTCTTCCTCTTCGATTTGCCATTCTCTCAGCCTCTCCCCACTAGAACCAGAGCTTCTCCTTTACATTCTCACTGTTAGGACTTTTCCAGTGTCCTACCTACCTTGGCTTTCCAATTCTTGAAAATAAATCATCTAAAAGGACTGCATCTGGGATTTTGGAAGGAAAAAAAAAACTGATAACATTTACAGAACTCTATCAATATTGACCATATCTCCATTGCTGACCTATGTCCATAGCTATCACCCAGTAGATGTAGGGTATCTCTATAAGTAGAGATAAGTAACTTTTGATGTGATAGAATGCTTGTCTCTGCTCACGGAGTGTGTTGTTTTATGTGTAAACCTGACTGTTAGGTGTGAGGCAATATCTATGGTCCGACTGTGTAAACACACTTCCACAAACATCCCAGAACACCCTTGGCTTAAGGCTGAGTCACAAGAGCAAAACTTCCCCCTGTCCTCCCAGCAGCCAGAGTTTGGGAGTAGAGGAGGGGTAGAGAAATGGGTTCCTTTGGAGAGCGTGTATTGGAAAACAGGGACAGGTGAAGATTCTGTTCCTCCAAGTTATAACTTGTCTGGGCCTGTAGGGAGAAGGGAAGGAATAAGGAGGAAGACAGAAGGGAGACAGGTATTGGGAGCGGGGAGAAGGACCTTAATATACTCCTGATGATGTCCTTATCCATTCCCATTCTCCCCCCAAATTAGACTATCCTGGATGGTTTTCAGAAGGCAGAACGGAGAGATAAGTGGAAACCTCACCAAGAAGAGGGAAAGGAGGGCCCAATACAACATACCCTTGCCAGAGCTAAAGAAGCCACTTCTTGACATCGATTACAATTAACTGCCCCTGGATAAGTCATAGTTTACTTGAGGGGGGAGGGGGCAGGGGCCAGGGGAGGGGAGAGGAGAAGAGAGGGGAAGGGAGGGAGCCGGATCCCCTTGTTGTACTTGATAACAATTATAGTTTAAAATCATAGCTTGCCGGGCCCAGCTATATTTTACTTGATAACAATAAAAGTGACACATAAAGTTAACTGTTTATGTTTTATTTATTAGACTAAATCTGCCAGCGGTGGTAGGAGCGTTTGCCTCGTCGCTGCAGCTTTTATAGGGCTGTAAAACGTCATAAATCAGTCTAGGGGAATCGCCGAGGCTCTTTGTGTCGGAGTAGGCGTGCTGCTGGCGGCCGCTGCCTGCTCCCTTCTTTCCACGAAAAGTCATAATGTGATTTTTTTTTCCCCCTCTGATTTTATTATGATCGCCGCCGTGATTAGTCAATCTACCTTTAATTCGCCACCCTGCGCTGCCACCGCCACTACCGCTGCCTCCCCTCCCCTCCCGGCCTGGTTGACACTTGAATTAGTACCTTTTAAAACAGCATAACAACTATTTGAGGGTTTAATTAGAACATCTGCAATTAAGGGAATGGGAAGGAGAAAAGGAAGAGAGGGAGCTGAGAGAGAGGAAGAGGCTAGAGCAGAGAGACTCAGGGCTCATCCTTTCTGCTTCTAGAACTCGGGTGGGGGGAGGGTGAAAGGTCTCCTCTTCCCCCCAAATTAAGCCCCCCCCTCCCTCTCATCGAGAGATTGAGAAGAGAAAAAGGGAGGAGAGGGGGGAGAATAAGAAGAGACCAAATTAAACCTCTGAATTGCAGCTATCCACTGCTATGTTCTTGATTGCCAAGTTTGTTCTTTCTTTAAAGTGCTAATCATTCCAATTTTCCTCTTTTTATTTCTTCTTAGTCTAGGACTTCAAATTTAGGAGTTTTGTAATCTATCTCTACCAAACTGCCCCACCACAACTAAATCGATATTCTTCAGCAGGAAGGCTGTGTATGCTATAGAAAAGGAACTTTGGTTATACTTGGGTGTAGTGTGTGTATATATACCCCTTCCTGGAAAAGGGCACATTCCTTCTCCCTGATGGAGAGAGAAAGCACCTTTCTTGTGCACACACATACACACCCTCAATGGGATTGGGGTGGGATGTTTGAATTCCCTGGAACATTGAATAATCCATTAGGGAAATTAGAGCCTGAGTTTCCAAACTTCTTTGAAAACTAGGTACTTGTGGGAGTGAGCAGGAGGCTGGTTTGAGCTGCTTAAGTCTGAGTAGAGAGGTAGTGTAAATTAATTGGGGAAAAAAAGATCCTATTGATTTAAAACTAGTAGTTTGGGAAGGAGGAGGTAAGCAGTGTAATTCCAAGTTACGGGAGAGAATCAACGGCTAATCGTGATCTGGAAACCAGCTTTCTCCACTGGGACATTGAAAAGTCAGGAAGATACCAAGTGGGACTGAAAAGTGAAGTCGAAACTATCCACAAATATTTAGAATCTCCTTTCTAGGCCTGATAGTCTGCCTCTTGATCTTTGTCAGCCTTCTGGATAAACGCATATATGCATGCAAACAAACATACACAGATATATGGTTTTTTTGCATATACATAGCTTATATGCATCCAGAATAATGTATCTATGTATGTGTATATATAAATATTTTCCTCTTCACCTGTGATGAATGAATGAAAATTCAGCTTCCCAGTGAGGAAACTTCTTCACAAATGGAGAGATCCTTTAGGAATCTCTGTCACTCTCTTTTTCTAGTCCCAGCCTTCTGCCCGCCAAACTTTCCTTCCTGTTTCCAAATATTTGCCTCTATTATAGCTCCAATAAACAGAATTAATTATCTACACGGACCATTCAGATGCACAACCTCAAAGCTTTCTATTTATGCAGGTAAGTTTGCATTATAGAGACTACCCTGAACACAGAGCCAGGGATTGAATTTAACTCTGCATTTAGCTAATATTAACTACCTTGTTAGCTAACAATATACACACAAGCATAATGCTAAATGCCAGCATGTGTGCCATAAAGATGCACACACACAGGGATTTAATACCATATTTGTACATCTCATTGAATTTTTGGATGTGAAAAGGAATCTATGTGCTTTTACACATACACTTGGAAATCCATAGGACTGTTTGTTTGTGTGTGTGTATTTAAATATATCCACACGTACTTTCGAAAGTTATTTGTGAGAAAGCACAAATATCTGCCCTTCACTTCTAAAGACCATACACATTTTACCTATAGAATATTCTATATATTCTAGCATGTTCCTTTCCATAGATTTCCTGTTTGCATAGAGGAGCCACTGGGGTTTCCAAGGCGTGTGAAAAACACTTCTATACTAACCTCCTCAATCCTTTTGTATTCCCCCCCTCTGTCTTCCTACCCCCATGGCCAGCTAGATTCATCCTCCTCCCCCTTGCCTTGTCCTAACCAGCCATCTCTCACCCCAACCGTCCATGAACACATCGTACTATTTCCTAATTTTATTTTTATATTTGCTGCATTTCCCCCTGCATTTAGTTTGTATCACCCCCAGCCCCCATCTCCGTCGCCTTTCTCTACGTCCAGATCTGGTTTCTCTTTTCGGAAACATGTTTCAGTACAAAGCGCTTCCCTTCTGACAGTACTGAAGAAAAATAAGTGTTCATTGTGTGTGTGGCGTTATTGTGTCCGGCATTACCATATTGACCGTTGGATAACCTATATTCGCTCCCCCCTCCCATTAACAATCTGCGGCAGAGAACATAAGTAGCTCTTGAGACTTTGTGATGCTTTTAAAAATCTCAGTCCTTAGCCTTGCCCCATTCCTTCCTTTTCTAGGGAAGAAAGTGTGTGTATGTGAAGGCAGGGGGTGTATTTCAATTTGGATTTCAAGATTTTTTTTTTTTTTTTTGTCTTTTTTGGTTGGAGGAAAAGAATGGGAGAGAAGATCATGGTCATCCCCTCCCCCACCCCACAAACTGCAGGATTTTTTGAAAGAAAAGAGACTTCCACAGCCCTCCCTCTTTTTCCTTTCCAAATAAGTTGACTTCTAGATGACATGTAATTAATTCCATTTTAATTTCTCCCCCCCCCCAAACAACTTGAAAGCTCCAAACTGAATCGAGGTTCCCTTCTGGTTTTGTTCCTTTATGACGCCTGGCAGACAGAAGTAATGTATGCAAAGGAATATGCAAATGCTTAATTGATTTTTTCTTAAATCTCTTGTCAGTAAAAGTAATGAATTGGTCTAAAATGATTTTAATAACCCGGACATGTCACTAGAAAATGCTCAACCTTCCCCACCCCCCACAATCGCCTATAGTCTCAAAAAAACCAATTATGGACCCGTTCATTTCCCCTCTTTTAAAATATTAAAGATGAATTCCTCTTGTTTGTTCGGAGATCACGGACAAGGTCCTCTTCTGGATTGTTCCCCCCTTCCCATTCCTTTCCCTGGAATTCAATTTTCTTCAAATCTCGTTTAAAGTGGCTTTTTAAAAAGTGGACGCATTTTAATATTGGTTAGACAGAGTGACCCGCATTTCACCTCGGTTGTTTGACTTGTTCCAATAGGTCACTGCCATAGAGTTATTGATGGGGAAACTCCATTGAAATTTGTCTCTTCGCAAATGGCCTTTAGATCTTCCAGTGAGTTCAATAACTAGTTATAATGTGGAAAGGGAAAAATGAAGGCCCTGGGCTAACGAATTTGATGTTTCATTTTTATGCTGGAGAAATTGTTGGTTTGGATTTTGATTCCTGCTTTTTTTTCCCCCTTCTGCCCCTCCAGCTTTGTCCCCTCCCCCCATGCAGGTCTACTGAATTCCACCCTCCTTTTAACCTTAGCTTCTGCTCTTGACCCCCCCCCCCTTACTTTTTTTTTTTTTTTTAATTTCATTTTTACTTTTAAAATCTCCGACACTTGGAAGGAGGAAGCTGAAGCTACTGGAGGTCTGTAACTCGAACTTTCGTTCTTGGAATGAGAAAGACTTTTACTTTTTAAAGGGTGTGTGTGTTGGGGGGGGGGGGGGGGAGAATGCTGTTGAGTCTTTTAAAAGCCTGAGAAAAAGCTTGGCTTTAGAACAGCTTAGTACAGATGCTCCTAAGCTTTGCTGGCTCTTGCAGCTAAGCAGAAAAATGTAACGAGCTCGCTGAAGACTCTTTTCTACAATTAAATATGGCAAAAACTGCGAAACAGGATCAATTTTGGTTCCGTTTCTGATAGGGAAAAACCGATGGGTTCTGGCGATGGGGAGTGTTTTAAAGGAGGCGCTGGAAGGGAAGGAAACCGGCTTCTTTTCAAGGCCTCTGTGTCAAAATGACTCCTTCCAATGACTTGCTGAGTGGGAATTGACTGGGGGTCACCCATTTGTTGGATTTTGCCTTTTCTTAGCCATCACTGCATTCTCCTGGAGAAGCCTTGAAGCCCAGGAAAAGGTGAAATTTAGTAGGCTCAATAAGACTGATGCAGAGGGGGCCCAGAGAAATGAATGGGATCTGAGGAGGGGATCTGGTTTCTGCATTAGGTTTCATCAGGGAAAAAGAGATTCTTAAGCTTCCCCTACAATTAGAAAATAGAAAAGTTGGTGGGGAAAGTCTTAGGCTCCCTGCAGAAATATAGCTGGAGAATGGATAGTGTATTGCACTCTTAGCTCTCTGCAATTCTATCTCCCTCACAGATGACCCATAGTCTAACCAACTTACATCTCTATCAACATTATTATTAATGGTAATAATAGCAACAATAGCGTTCTTCTATCAGTAGGTCAGAGCACCCTGTTTTTCCTTTAATATTTTTCTCTATTTCAAGCAGCATTTTTTTATTCCTTTCGAAGAGAAAGTAAACAGATCTTCTAGGCCAGCTCTCCAAGCCTTAGGGTTCCCCTTTTTGAATATGTCATTATAGCCTTTATAACCCTTTTACCCACCCCCAATTAATCCCCAAATCCCTATATTTCCCATTTTCCAGAAAGAGGACAGATGAACAAATCTAAGTGCTCTCTCAGTGGGAGCTAAGACCCCAACCCCCTCCTCCAGTACCTCCAGATAAGGTTGCTCCGGCTGGATTTAGATCATAGATAGGTTCTTTCAGTGACAAAACAATCTCCCCTCAGTAGTCTCCGGGGATCAGTACCCCAGTTCCCAAGACCCAGGCCCACTAGAACCAAATAAACAACCAGAAAAAAAACCCCCAAAAAAAACAAGGGAGAAGGGATAGGAATAGTAAAGACTAAGGCCTGAAGCAAACCGGACTTCTGAGAAAAGACATCCTATGTCTTCTCCGGCCAGGCGGGGAAATGAATCAATAGTGATCAGTTAATCAACTTGATAGAAATCCCTCTAGCTTTCCTGTTTCTGTCTCTGTCTGGGCTATGCACACCTCTCACCCTACAAGCTAGAGAATTCAAATTTGCCTCTTATGCACTCTCCCTCGGTTTCTGAACCCGAAAACTTCCTACCTTAGAAACAGAAAGAACCCTTGCCAGAAGTACACTGGGGATGATTCATTCTTTGTTTTTTTTGTTTTTAATGTTTTTTTTAGTTTAGTCTGTCTCTGCTTGGATTTCCCCATTCTACTTTAATATTTTTGTCTCTGCTCTGAATCATCCAATTTATTTAGCATCACTCCTGTTTGCACACTTTTCCCTTCCATACAATTTTCGCTGTCTTTTACCCGAATTATTCCATCTTGTTCCAGCGTCCAAAAAGAAAATAAAATCAATTCCATCTTCTGTCTTTTCTTTGGGTATCCTATATTATCCCAAATTGTATTCCCATTACAGTAGCCCTCTACTCCCTTCCAGGTTTGACTATGACTGTGTTTTATATTATGTTATTCTGTCATCCAAAAATATATGCAAATGCAGACATTTCTATTTGCGCCTGTATTGGAGATTAGAGATACACACATTTTATGTATTTGTGGATGAAGATCCATTCTGATTTTTAGACACCTATAACGATAAAGATGAGATAGACACATCTATACAGCACCTCTTTGTGGGTTTTTCCTTTGTAGTGTTGGCATAAGAATGTTATTTTCCTACACATTGTTTACTCTTGTGTTCTATACAGTTCAGCGTGTACATTAGCACACGTTGGAGTTGGGTCTCGAGTAAAAAGGTCTCCAGCTATGACCTCTGCAGGCACAAATGCAGACACACACCTCTGCAGAGAAGATAAAACAGCTTCCCAATAAACGTGCACTCCCTATTATTTATGGATAATGAAAAGACGTAGGTGTAAAGAAATACAGTCGTAGGTTGAACACTGAAGAGCGGGGACAGACAAAAACAGAAAGATGGTAATCTGGGTTTCATTCCCCTCCTCCCCCACTCGCCCCGCATGCCTTCCCATACCTCTTCAAGGTGCACTCGTACCTGCTCAGGAAAATCGAGTAGAGAGAGATCTTTCTATCATTGGGTGCCCCCACCCCCCATCCCAAGAAACTGTGTTCCCCCAGTAGAAACAATCTGAAGTCATTGAATCTACCCAGTCCATGGCTAGGGGGATTTAAAGAGGGGAGAAATCCAGGGTGGAAGAGAACTGCCTTATTTTGGAAGGTGGGAAAGAATATAAAATAGGGAATGGAGATAACCTTTTGTCGAGCTGACTTTCTCTCTTTCGTCCTACAGAAAACTATTTGATCGGCCATCAGCGTATTTTTTCCAGTTTAATTTCTCATCTGTTTACACCTAATAAACGCTTCTCGCTTATTCCCTCACGTCCTTTTCATTCTCTGATCCCTTACAACACCGCAGCCATTAGTTACTATTATTGGTATTTTTATGAGGCTCTTTTCCCGAGCCCTGGGGGCTGGGGGTGGGGCGCCTGGTTTTTTGACTGGAGAAAAACTTCAGCGAAACTTCACTTAGTTACAACCTTGTTCCCCTTTTCCGCCCCTAGGACTGAATTCCCCAGTCCCAGTCCCGCTTCCCAGAGCAGAAATGTTGCAGGGTAAATAAGAGTTCGCCTGCTCTTGGTTATTAGAATTCTGAAGACGTTGGCATGTGTAGCGATCATTAGTCAAACCCGTGGAAGCCAAAGGAACCGAGGAGTTGGACAGAAGAAATCTTGGAAATGATATACAGGAGCCGGCTGGAGCATCAATTCAGGCCGATAAGAGCGGGGCTGCTGGGAGCTGGGGCAGGGAAGGTGTTTAATTGGGCTCTGGGTACCTTTCATAATTGGTGAGGAGGAAGGGGGCATTGAAAGCCCCAAAGGGGAGACGTTGCACCCTTTTTTAAAGGTCAACCAATGAAAACCGTGTAGATTCGTGCACACCTTGAACCCCTTCTCCAAATACTGTGAGATCCAGAGGCAAGAAAAAAAGAAGGGTAACCCCACTGCATACCCAGAAGGAGTGCAAAGCTAGATTTGGGACAAAGTGATAAGAGAGGGGAGGGAGGAAGAAAATTTTAGGATTTTACTAACATTTCAGGATTTTCCCTCACATCATTCCTTCTTTTTCAAGAAAAAGCTAGCTAGGGTAAAGGACTCCAATGATTAGAGTCAGAGGACAATTGGGTGAAATGAGAGCTCGGGCCAAGAATAAATAGGAAAATAGGATGAACGGGAAGGTGTCTGGGAGAGAATATAACTATTCCCCTCTTCTCATTTGGGCTCCAGCACTCATTCTGGAGGTTGAAGGGCAAGAGTGCAAAGACTGGGTGAGGTCACATTTAGTGACCAGGGAGCAATTTAGTATAATGACTAAATACTCCAGAAAATACTCCAGTAAATACTCCTCCCCACCCCCTGCATAGCAGAAACCAAAATAGAGAAGAAAAGAGATAGCCACCTCCCACAATAGACATCTATGTTTAGTTAAGGATCATATCTAAATCAGTCTAAATACACAATTATGCAGTCATACTATGAAGAAGTCCAAATAGAAATAGAATAAAGAACATTTGAAACCAACCAATCACAACAAAACAGACATCTATAAATACCAGTTTTATGCATTAGATTACTAAATATTCATTTAAGTTTCTAAAGGGAGGTTAATAAATAACACCAGCAAATTAATGTGTATACACAATCCATACACTAGGAAAAAAAGCTATCAATATGGATTTGAATTTAATGAGATGTACAAATATGCACCCAGTTGTATACCCATCCACTATAGAAAGAACTATAATGTACACTCATGTATAATAAAGAGAAATATCTAGCCCCTAGTGAAAGATCCATCAACATGCATTTAAAATTGTAGTAGGAAAGTATGTAAAATAGTTTCTGATTGTATACACACAGGAGGATCTTTAAATACAGAACCACATATATAGAACTCTCTCTAGAAAGACACATTTTTCTCTGGACACGAATGTCCAACTTAATGTGTTTCTGACATCTATAGATATCAAATGCATCAATTGTATCAAACATCTCCAAGCCAAACAAGAGACACTGGGTTTGACCGACATACAAAGACCCGAGAAATGGAGAAATAAATATCCTCATTTATACCATATAGGGCATTTCTTTTAAAAGGAATATTAACTTTCAAGTCAAGGGGGACAGGAAAGCATGGCATTGCCTCTGGTGAAGGTGAAACTGAGGCCTCAGGTGAGGGATTCATTTGGCTCAATTTCTTTCTTTCTTTCTTTCTTTCTTTCTTTCTTTCTTTCTTTCTTTCTTTCTTTCTTTCTTTCTTTCTTTCTTTCTTCTTTTTTTCTTTCTTTCTTTCTTTCTTTCTTTCTTTCTTTCTTTCTTTCTTTCTTTCTTTCTTTCTTTCTTTCTTTCTTTCTTTCTTTCTTTCTTTCTTTCTTTCTTTCTTTCTTTCTTTCTTTCTTTCTTTCTTTCTTCTTCCTTCCTTCCTTCCTTCCTTCCTTCCTTCCTTCCTTTCTTTCTTACTCTCTCTCTCTTTTTCTTTCTCTCTCTTTCTCTTTCTCTCTCTCTCTCTCTCTCTCTCTTCTCTCTCTCTCTCTCTCCTCTCTCTCTCTCTCTCTCTCTCTCTTTCTTCCTCCCCCTACTCCACTCCCACCCCTTCACTGCAAGACCAAGGGAAAAGCTCTTCCAACGTGGGACTCAGAGACTCCTCAGGCAGACTCAGAGGCAGCGGGGGGCTCCGGGTGTCACGAGGGGAAGGCTCGTTAACATTACGAAATGGGGTCATTTGGATAAAATATGATTTTGTTTGGAGGCAGCTCCACAGAGAGGAGACATCAGGCGTGTACAGCCCGAAACCGCCTAGGAAAGAGGGCTACATACACTCAGTCTCATTCACTCTCACACACGCACACACAGCTCTTAATTACTCTGCACCACAGCCCCAGAGCACTAGCTTGAATCAGCCAGGAGCTTGCATTTCCCCTCCCCCTCTCACCCCCACAGTGATTTTCCTTTTTTGATCACACAAGTTCTAATGTAAACCTCAGAAATCCTATATCTGGGGGAGCCAATTTTATATTTGGAGGAAGGGGTTATATGGAGACAAGAAGTCCCTTGAAAAAGGAAACCTTGCTGATGTGTAAACCCTGCTCCTGGTCCATCCCAGTACACCCAGATTTCTAATACCAATAGCTTTCCCATCCAGCCACCCTTTTAGGTTTGATGTTATTTGAGAAGACTGCCTTGATGTCTATGGAGTTTTTGTGTCTTTTGGAAGTAAAGAGATAGGGAAAGGCAGGCAAATCCTGGTCTACACAGTCCAAAAAAAAAAAAAAAAAAAAGATAATTGGAGCAGCCCTTCCTTCTGAGGGGGGAACAGTTTTGTTTTGTTTTGTTTTGTTTTTCTTTCTCTGCAGAAGAGTAGACGATTCGGGGTCCAAGGGAGAAGAGAAGATTACATGCACAACTGTTCTACTTTTCCATTTTATGTCTCTTGTGTAGGCCACAAAGTGGCAAAATGACCACCAAAGAGAGAAAGAGAGACACACAGAGAGGCACATAGGCAAGAGACAGAAACAGAACTCTTCCCATCTATGTGTGCTGGGGGGTTGAGAATCAGAACACAGGGTTTCCTTCTTGTTTCCTCTTTAATTGGGTTTTATTGGGGGATGAGCTTGGTGGGGAGGGACAATAATGGGGACTTGGGGAGTGAAATGCATTTAGATAGCAGGCTGAGGAACATTTACAAAGCAAAGCTTCAGATGGCATTTCCTGGGAAGGGACTAGATCAAAACAACCTCCTCTTGGCGTTTATTACCCTGTCTCTCCTCCTGGCGGAAAAGTGCCTTCAATAAAACTTCAGCTTACACCCTACCACATTCCCCCAACTCCCCCCAACCCCCACACAACACTCCTTCACCAGGAGAATGGAAAAGCAAAGAAGCCTAATTCAAAACGGTATAGACAGTAAGTCACCCTCCTCACCCTTTCCTTATCCCTGACTTTCCACTGGCTAGAAAATTACCTCGTTCTTTTTTTAAGTACTTACTGAAAAAGATTTTCTCCAATGTCTGTGTAATTAAGAAGTCCAAGAGGATTTAAATAACAGATATTCCAATGGGACAGTTCCCCAGCAATAGGTAGGAGAAGGAAGAGGAGAGCAAAGGAAAATAGAGCTTTCCCTTTTGCCATTAACCCAATTTAGCCACTATAATCCTGGCCAGGACAGAAATAAGACATGAAAGGTCACTCAGGGAAAGGATCTGTTGCCAGTGGGATCTGCTAAGTAGGTTTGGATTTCTCAGGCAGAAAATTAGGAAGGACTGGGAATTGCCAGGGAGCTGGGGATAGGTGAGAAAGGAAAGAGAGAAAAGGTGGGGAAAAAAAAGGCTGGTTTAAATGGGGGGGGGGGATGTTTAAATTTCTGCCCATTGAGGAAACTGGAATCTTTGATATCTACACAAATCTATAGACACAAACCTGCTCAAACTTATACACCCAACCACAAATTTAGTGTTACAAAGAGATTTATTGTTATATATTATATATACACCCATTTTTATGTGAACATACAGTGCTACTTGCTGGGAATATCTCTACTTATCTGGGAGCTGGAGTATAAATAAACACATCCCCTTACACACAGGAACACACTAACGTTGTATGCAATATATTACATTACAGACCAGATGTTATGTTTGATATCTGTAGTTACACCTGGGATTCCTTATTCTGAAATTCCTAAAGTATGCTCTAAATCAGATGTTGAGCCTGGTATGGAGTTCTTCCCAGGGTACATGAATGCTGTAAAAAAGGATCTTGGGACAGCAGCAGTGCAGAGCAGCTCCAAAACCATCTAGTACACATTGGGCAATATGTTAATCTGTCATGTTTTGCAATACAGTAGATGCACATTCTGAATAGCTTTTGGAGATGATCTAATCCAATCATTTTTAATTTATGAATGAGGAAACTGAGGCTCAGAGGGAGCAAACATGTAGTAGTTACACAACTAGGATTTGAATGAATATCCTTCGATTCCAAATCTTTACTCTATATGTACTTTTATATGTACTATCTATATGTACTTTACTCTTTATGTACTTTTTTTTTGACTGAGTTTCTTTCTTCATTCCCTAGGGAACCTTGGGAAAAGGAAGAGCTGGATCCTTGAAGGAATAAGAAAGCACTTGGGCAAAGATTCATTTCACCTTTCAGCGTGTCCCTCTCTTTCCACTCTATTTTGAACACTGTCTTCCCTTAAGTGATGAACACCTTCCCAGACCTTACCATTGGCACAGAGGAAAACTCCTGACCTGGCATTCCTGACATATAGATAGGCTCCATAAGAAAGAGGAAGAACAGGGGGACTAGAGAAGGAGATCTCCTTTCCATCCAATTTTCTTTCCTTGACATCTTAACAAAACTTTCTCAAGAAATCCCTTGATATCCTCTTTTCAAAATTAGATTCCCCCTCTACCATCCAATATAACCAAAGTGTTAAATTCAGAGCCTTTCTCTTGAAGAAAGATGTCTATGCAGGTATAACAAAAATCTATAAACTAAGCCTTCAAACAAACAAAAATCTCATCTGTACCCCTCTCCCTTCAAGCCTACTAATCCTGTTGGAGAGTGAAAGTTGGTTTAACTTAAACAATCTCCAGAGCCTATCTTGACTGCACTGAAATTCTCCAGATAAAACATTTCCCTGTGACAAGATGGACATGATTTACTGTACTCTTCTTCCACCCACACCCCTCACAGATCTGGCTATCTGAAATCCAATTTGGTGATGCTAGATATTGAGAATCCAGTACTTTACAAACCTCCTCCCTCACCCCCTCCCTCAATAAAACCACTTAATAGTAAAGAGGGGAGTGTGGGGTGGGTGATTAGAAGATCTATAGAGGATAGGTTTTAGATTAAAGATTCAATTTCTCCTTTTACCTTCCCTCCTCATTTTTTTCCTTTTTTTTTTTTTTCACCTAATTTTTTTACCTGACCTCAGAGGTCCTGGCCATGTGGGTATTTGTCTTCCCCATCCCCCTTCTTAGAAAAGCAAATAAATACAGGGAACAAGCCAAGGAATGGAACAATGGACACTCCAACTTTCTCTCCATTTACTCAATTAGGAATCCTCCCTATTACAGAATCCAACTTTAAGAAGGGGAGAGAATTCCTTCCAGAAGGAAGAGAGACAGTTTCACTTGAACTTTTATATCTAAAGTGGGAAGTGGTGGGATATGAGGGGTTAGAAGCAAAGGAGAAAGAGACAGTTTTCCTTTACTGGTGGTCTCCATGGGAGTTGAACAAGGGAAAATGTTCCTGTAACATAATTTTGAGAAATGCAGTTTAAATTCTGAGGCAAAGAAGAACCTAGGTCTCTCTGTATCCCCCTGGTTTTTTTTATTATAAGACAGGTATTTTGCAGACTGAGTCATTCATTTTCCTTTCTCTCATAGATTTTCTCACACAGACACACAACTTAAATGGTGCCCTCACGTCCCACACACTACACATTAATTGCACTATCATTCACACTCATATGCAGAGATAGTTCTTCTACACATGCACATGCATTCTGTTAGACTTGAACACACATACACAAGTACACATGTTCTCTTTTATATTGATTCACATTATTTTCTGGATAAATTAACCTTAAATCAATTTTTTTAAAGATAAAAGGTGGGAAGAATTAACAATTCAAACAGATCTATGGAATATCCACTTGGCTATTGCCCCTTTCTAGACTTTCTGGCCTGTTTTCCCCCCTTTCCAATTAATTAATTAATTCTACCCCCAAAAGACTCCCCATATTCCACCTTTACAAATTCCTCACTCCTCTCTTTTTCTTTTTAAACATGTATTTCCACACTTACTCATTTCTTCCACAAACCCTTGCCTCATCTTTCAGGACACTTGACCATCAGAGTCTTCCTGACAAAGCAAAGTATCTCTCTTTCTCCTCACTATCCTCACACGAACAAAACTAGCTTTTATCCTGGGTCTGACAAAAGTGAAAACTTGAGGGAAACTTTTAATATTTGTGGGATTATTCTTTAAAAGTCTGCATTTAGGTTAATGAAATCGAAGGTTTCAGACCTATTCTTGTTTGTGAAATGGAAATCACAATCCAACACAAAGGGATCAGATCCATACTGGAAATCATTCAGACAATTCCCTCCCACCCACCCGGTAGCCTCCATAACCTTTTAGATTTGGGGCTTTTAGAAGTCTGAATTGGATCAGAGACCCTTAGTTCTCAATATCAGGTCAGTCGAGCTCAGGGGTCCCTAAAATGGTACAGGGGCAAATGGGGGAGTGAATCACAAAGAAAGGCAGCACCATTCACGGAGTAACATGGCTCCCAGAGTTGCCCGATGATGAGGGTAGATTAAGGTGGGAGGGGGGGAGGCGAGTGTGGGGGACTATGGAAAGACATGGGGGGAGAGGAGGGAACCGAGAAAGAGACCCAAGGACTTTTTGTTGATTGGATGACGGGGGGGCATGTGACCCTGCTTAGCGCATGCCTGATTGGTTGCTTGACCTCTTCTTGGGTTAGAGACCTAGGAACAAAAATACAAGCATTCCCTCCTGCTGCATTGAGGATACCTTGGCACCTGATGAAAGGACAAGCGCTATTTAATGCCCCTCCTCCTCTATAGAAAGGAGCCAAGTTCATGTAGAGGTGGCTCGGGGCGGTAGAAATACCAAGAAACAGTCCCCATTAGCACGTCCCTGTTTCCCTGGTGAAAAGGACTAAAACAGTGAAACTGACCAATACAAAATGCAGGAGGGACGGAGTGGGGGCAGGGAAGTCTTACCTGTGCCCAGGTACGAGAGAGAGTCCTAGTGAGTCAGAAGAGAACCTTCGTTGGGATTTGTGTGTAAAACACACGACACATGTACATGCGTGTATGCCATGTTTGTGGCTGTTTGTACTGATGCTTGTGTGTTTCCTGACCCTATCCTTTCCTCAGAAAGCAGCTGTCACTTCCGTCAAAGACGTGGGGATACGCAACAAATTCAAAGCAAGTCGGACGGGGGAGGGGGGGAGTGATACCCAAAGCATAGATTCTAGCTCAGCGTTCCAAAGACCTGGACCTGCGGCTTCGCTTTTTGGGAAACCCCCCAAAGGTGGAACTAGATGGAGAGAAGAGTCGAAGGGATGAATGGGAGGCGAGGAAGGAAACAAAAAGTGGGCAAACAGCTCGGGAGGATTAGCAAAGGGGAACGGGCATCTGGTGAAAAACGATTAGTAAGTGTGTAAATGATTACGAATAAGTAGTTATTAATAGCAGAATTAGCCAAGGAGTAATGTCGAAGAAATGACTGCCCGATAGTTAGCCTGGAGATCCCAACCTGAGGGTACGAGGGGCTGGGCTTCCTAACCTTCCAACTGAAGGAAAGAGGAAGTATTTGGAGCCTTCGTGGGCCAGATCTTAGTGACAGACCAGAGCAGAGTGGTGGGGATGAAGCAGAGAGTAAGAATTCTTAAAATATGCACTCTGTCGCACCCATGTGCTGTAGAAATAGACTTAAGACGGATAGCTAGAGTGATTCCCCAGATAATTCCCTTTGACTCTCTCTGCCTATGTCTTTATTCTCTTCTTCACTCTCTCTGGGATACTGCTTTTGTCTCTCTGGGTCTCTGTTTCCCTCTCCCACTTCAAGCTTTTGGTTTGCTCTGAGTCTGCATTCCCTCCACCTTCAACACTGCTTTCACCATCCAGGTATCCTACCCCTTGTCTTCAAATGGACTGATGTCACGTCTCTCCTCTTTTACTTTCCCTTCTCCTGGTTACCTGTTCTGCTGGTCCATTTGGGCAAGTCTTTTTTTTTTTTTTTTTTTTTTTTTTTTTTTTAATTTATGAGCACTTACAACATACTCCAATCCCTCTGGGATGGAGACTCCTCCCGAGCATAAACTCACCTAGACTCCACGTGTGCACGCTTTTGCTACGTAACATATCATGACGCATAATGGGGGAGGGGAGAGCATGTGCTCTCAGGTGTGTGGGGACACGTGCCTCCAATACCCAAGCTTGTACACTTTTTTCTTTCACCTCCTCCAATACAGAGACCCTACAAGTTAGATTTTAGGGCTTAACGGGGTCAGAACTCCAAGCGCTAGAGACCATTATCTTTGAACTACCTATTCATCAGAGCAGGGTATTCCTGGCAGAGGATTCTTTCTCCCTGCTCAAATCCATTTCTTCTAGATTCACAGGGCTCACGGGAAACAAACAAAACAAAACCTTCCATTGAACTATCCTAATTTCCTCAAGCTCCTGGGACTGACCACACTAAAAGCTAAGAAGAGAAGGGAGAATCTATTAGATGGCTTGAGAGAATACCTCCTTCTTCCCCTCAGATTCTATCATGACATTGAATTCTGAGAGAAGACAGCTCCTTCCTCTTCCACCTCAAATCCTAGTTTGGCCTAAAGAATGCAGAGGGAAGGATGAGTGGAATTCAGAGTTGTTTTCCTGAGTCCTGGGACCATTCTACCTCTTTTTTCCTTAGCTCATCCTGAGAACTCAGAAGTCCCTTCAAAAGCCCCTGAAGGTGAGGAGAGAGGAAAAAACACCCCTCGGGGACCCAGATCCACCAGGGAAAGGAAAAAGCAGATCATCTCCCATTCTTTCTTCTTGCCTCCCTCTCAATCCAACCAGTGCTCTGTCTTCAAGATAATCTAATACAGCAAAGTTTTGAAGTCAACTAATTATAATCAAGGGCCAGGGTGGGGAAAGTGGGTGGGGGAAGGAGTGAAAAGGAGTAGGAGAAGAGGAAAGTTTGCACTTAGAATATAAAGATTCCAACAAGCAGCTAAACAACTGTCACCATCTAGGCTTTTCAATCTCCCCAGACTGGGAAGGTTAGGTAAGGGAGATAAATTTACTGAAGTATGTCTTCTCTTCCTGAAATCCCTTATAAGAATGAGATAGAAGGAGATCAAAGAACTTAGCTTCCTCCCCTCCCCCTCACCCCCAGTCTTATCCTGTAACTCTGCAAGTACAACATCTCTTCTTAACCATTCCCAAACACAGTCTTTCTTTTCTCTCCTTTTCAGGGGATCTTTTCCCTTTTATCTCCCTTTAATTGTGTTCATAACTAGTTAGGGGAATTTTGTGGGTAAAACGGAGAAAGAGGGGAAAGAGGGAGGAAGAGAAGAAGGGGGAGAGAGAGAGAGAGAGAGAGAGAGAGAGAGAGAGAGAGAGAGAGAGAGAGAGAGAGAGAGAGAGAGAGAGAGAATGAGAATTAACTTACAGCGTTCGCCTGGGATTCATTTGCGAAGATGTAACCTCTCTTAACATCATCCCCAGCCGCCGTAATCCCCTCTAACTGCCTGGCTCTCTGTCCTAGCATTAAACCTCACCAGCAGCTGCGTTGCTGGACAGTTAAGATTATATATGATGTAAATATATTGTGGGTTTGTCAGCTCTCCCTACACCATAAAACTTGGTTTAATGACATCACGTGGTCCCCCAAGAGCCACTCACGGGCCTGCCTTCGGGCCATTCACATAAATAACCTCCAAAAGTTTCAAACTCCTAAATTCACATAGAAGCCATGCGTTATTTCTCGAATGCTCACTTACACTTAAAAAGCCCTCTTTGCTGCCTCCCTTTCCCCAACCCCGCACCCCCTAGCATGGTGGGGGGGGAGGGGAGGGTGGGTCCTTATTTATTTATTTACTTACTTATTTACTGACTTATTTTCATAAGGACCTGTCGCCTTCCGAGGTCGCGTGATTTTTTTTCCTCCTTTTTTTTTTTCTCCTCTCTCCTCTTATTCCTCAGAATGGGCCCGTGCCCCCCCTCCCCACTCCCTCGGGAAGGTAAGTCATGCTTCTTCCCCTTTTTTTTTTCTTGCTGCCAGAAGGGTTGGGCTCCAGGGAGAAGGGAGGGGGCAGGGGAGAGAAGTGATCTGTGGTCTCCGTTTGGGACTCATATGCATCCCCCTCACCTCCAAGCAACTCTCCAGAGAGAAGCAAAAGCCAAACATTTAGATGTTGTCTATAGCTGACAAGATGCCCTGGTCCCTAGCCCTGAGGCTGGTGAAAGGGGTGTAGGGAGGAAGAGAGTCCTTGGCCTTGCTTGCCCAATCGTCTCCCTAAGCAAGCAGAGGAAGGAATAAAGGAAGAGAGAAGGAAGCTTTGAATATTTTAGTCTGGGAAACAAAGAAATAGAGAGATTGGTGTGTTAGGAGGAGGGAAGGCCCAAGGCTACCAGGACAGAAAGGTGAGCAAAAGGAGAGTCTGGAACTGACTTGAGTAGACATCAGCTGAATCTATGCAGGCCTAGAGAGATAAGAAAGTGAAAAGGGACTTCGGTTCTTTCAAGTAGAAAAAGGATAACCATCTGGAAGGAGGAAGTCTTCGACTTTCAGTCCTTGCAGGTCTCCTGAGAGTCTATTGAGAGTTACATCTCCCACTCCCCTGAGTGACCCTGAGTCCAGGCAGCTAAGGAGGGCCCCACTGGACAGACAGGGGCTGGGGAACAAGCGCCGCATCCTCTTTCTTAGTTAACTGCTACCCATCAGGAGACAACAGTGATTTTCCTTGCTTCAGCGATCGCCCAATAGTTTTACTCAGCATGGAGAAAAAATTAAAATAACTCCCTGAAGAAAATTATACATTTTATTTCAGAGTGAAAGCAAGCTAGCGAGACAGATAATTTGAAGGATCACAGGCAGGGAATGCAGGTCCAGGAACCCCAGAGGAGAGAGTCACAACACCAGCCAAACCTTCATTTAGAACTGGGTGTTCAGATAGAATTAAATGGCCTGGAAGGGGACATAGAAAATGATACATAAGGAGAAAGGACCCCTTAGATCCCTTCGCAGAAATTAAAAACAAAAACAGGATAGGCTGTGCTGAAAGAAAGAGGAGTCAACAGAGAGGATTGTAATACATCCAAAAAGCTTCATCATTAATAATCACAAATATCTTCCTTCCCTTCCCTCCTCCCCAACTCTCTCTGCCCCTGGCCTTCACTTCCTTGTGTCTTTTTCCTTGGGACCTTTAGCAAGTTGAGGCCCAGTTCCTAGGATTTCCCCTCCCCCTCCTTCCCAGGCAGTTCTAGCCGGTGGGGAACAGTGGGATGGCATTAGGCTCAAACTCAGGAAATTACCCCCATTGTAGATAGTGAAGAGGAAATGCTATAAACTTTTATGGGGGCTTAGACTGCTGTTACATTTGTTTCTACTGTACATTGCTTCCTCATCCTTCTACCATTCTCATGTCCCTGCTGTCTAGGGAGGAGAATCCACAGTATGTTTGTCTGGTCCGTTCTACAGCCACCACCACTGGGGGAATTTTGCCTCCTTTCTCCTGAATGAACTCTAAAGGACATGCATCAATATGTACATCAATAAACAAAAAATAGATTTGAGCCAGGAAGGCTTGCCTGTACTATTTTTCGAATTACCCAGATAATTAGCATGTCTGCATAACCCTTTGCTTAGCAAAGTGGAGAGACAGACCTAATAGAACCATTTTATATTACACAGACACAATGCAGACCATCCCATCTCTCTCCCTTCCCCATCTTCATACATACACAAAATTATATAGTTCTTCCCAAGAAGATTTTAGAGGGGAAGTCAGGTGCCACCCTCTCTTTTTTCCCTTATTATCACAAACGTGCACCCCTTCAGCCTAGGAGATAGATACAATTTAAGGAGTAGTTTGAGTCTTGTTGTGGACAGATTAAGTCTTTTGTAGGTCCAGATCTTCCTATCTCCCTTTCCCCCACTCCTAACAGTGTGTGCCAAGGGATTCAAGAAAGGAAAGCTGCTATCTAGTCCTCAAACTGAGAGCAAATGAATCTTCAGCTACTTTTTAGCAGAGCTTAGATTTTCAACAGGGTCCAAGGAAGGGTAACTCCAGATACAGAGTACTTATATAAACACAGAGATTATATCATATATGCATCAAGAACATATACATATGCCAGTACATTTATATCTTTTTCTGTTCAAATGTATGCCCCCAACCAAGCCAAGCGCAGAGTGCTTCTTCTCCAACTCCCAAGGCCTAGCAATCTAACATTCCTTTTTTCTCATCTCCAGCTAACTTCAACATCCCCAAATCTAGTCTTAAAAGCCCCTCTTTAGGAATGACTCCCAAAAGTAAAGGGGACCCTTCAAGAAACGTCTACAAAAAGTTTAGAGACCTCCTCACCCATCTTCCCTCTCCCTTCCCGATCAAGAATGAGAGGATTCCGTGTCTGCCTTCGGATTTTATGTCTATTGGTCTTTATTCAATATGACAAAATATAGTTTCATAATGGACCCGGAGTCAATAAATAGGTGGGTGATGGGGGAATTTCCCCCAAAAAAAGTTGCCAGGAAAGGACTACATGGTCACCAAGAGTTAATACTGGAGTCAGAGAGCATATCACATGAAAATAGACCCCAATACATACAAACAGTGCAGGGACTCCGGGGAGACGGCCCTTGGCATGCGGGGAGCTGGTTTGGGGTGTCGCTTTTTCCCAAAACTGAAAGGAAGAATGCTTAGGAACATCGAGAGGGCCGGAAGAGGGAGTCCAAAGTTCATTAAAATTTTCCCCTTTCATATGTAAATCATAAAAAAATAATGAAAATCTAGTTTAACAAACAAAATATCGCCCCCCCCAAAAAAATAACCCACTCACTCACACAATCAGACCATCCACCCACACCCACTAAGGAAAAGATACGGCCTGGGCCTGGTCCCAACGCCAGTTCTGTAGCAGGGCCCCCTCGAACAAAGAAAGGCTGAAGGTCGACTGAAACGGGGAGTTAACACATTTCGAGCCCCAAGCTGGTGACTCTGCCCCAAAGAGGGTTGCAGGGACGGGGTTGAAGCCACCCAACCCCGAACAGACCACTGGCAGCCTCTCCATCAGGAAATGTAGCCAGAGATGAAGGGGACAAGATGCTGGGGTAGGGGGTTCTTGGCTGCTGCCTTGACTGGTGGCGGCGAGATTCGGGAAGAGGATTTCGAAGGCAAAGAGCTCTCTCCTTTCCCACACCTAGCCCCGTCAGAGAGTCCCGGTGTCTAGATCATTTTAGTTAGACCCCCTACGGAGGTTTCACTGGGTTATTGGGTCGCCCGGAGGATTTAGGGAGACAGACTGAAAAAGTGAATGAACACAACAGCACACTCTGAGCCAAGCTGCGGTTGGAAAGCTGAATGCTAATGGAAAACCGCTTTTGTCTGCAGGGTTGGGAGAGTCCGTGACAAATCCCCCCAGCTCCAACACACACACATACACCTCTACTCCCACCCCTAAAAAATTTTCACACACACACGCACACACACACACACAAAAAAGAAAGAAAGAAAGAAATAAAAAAAGAAAAAAAAAAAGAACAGGAAAAAAGAAAAGGAAAAGTTTCCCCAAGGTAGATTCAAGCCAACTAGAGGAACTATTTGAAGGGATTGTCATATCCCACATCTCCCTCTTCCCTTTTAAAGAGCCTCTTTGCTTTTTAATTTGGAATCCTTCTTCCATTTCATCCTTCGGTTCTGGAACCAGATCTTGATCTGTCTCTCGTTGAGACACAAGTTGTTGGCGATCTCAATTCGCCTTCGGCGGGTGAGGTAGCGGTTAAAGTGAAATTCTTTCTCTAATTCCAAAGTCTGGTAGCGCGTGTAACTGGTTCTGGATCGCTTGCCGTCTGTCTCTGGAATATAAACCCCACCCCAGCAAGTGCAGGAACGGGTGAATAGTTTTTAAAAAGTCCCACCGTCTCCCTACCCCCCCCCCACTCCCCACCCCTAAGATCGGTCTCAGAACTAGCCCCAGCTGACTAAAGAACTGGGCAGGCGGGCAAAGGGGTAAGGGAGGGGATGAAAGCGGCCCCTGGTCCTAGGGAGAAGCGGCACTTGCTAGGGAAACTTTCCGCTCCGACACTTACTTACCCAGAGGGGTGAAGGGGGGGCGAGGAGGGAGACCCGGACTCCAGAGAGACAATGAGACCTCCAGACCCGGACACAAGGGGATCCCCCTCCCTTATCCTCCCCTGCCTCCTCCCTCCCTTCCTCCTGACTGGGAAAGCCTTCTCCATCCTCCCCCCAAATGAGAATCATTTCCCTAATAATGGGGGTGATGCTGAAGTGGGGATCCCCTCTATAAGGCCGGTGTACCTTGCCCCTCGGATCCCTATATTTTTTTAACTCCCTCCCTCCCCCCAAAAAAATTGAATATTGCCTTTTATACACGTTTTGTTCCTATGATCCAATTATGTCGTCGTAAATTTGGGCGCATACAGCCTCTAAGCCTTTTAGTGGACAGTTTTACGAGCAATTGATGCCTGCACCGTAAAATTTATGGCCGCAGGTTTTTTCTTTTTATTTGCCCCGTATGGCCTATAAAACCCAGGCGGACCCGAGCGCACAAAATGAAGCCCTAAAGTTTACCGTGGCTCATGTGGAGTTTGGTCATCCACGGGTATATTTGTGGCGGGGCCGGTGGCTGGCTCAGTCCTGCGGGCTGCCCAGTCTGAGCCTGTTCTTCCTTGATCTCCCCACTCCCCTTAGATCTGTCCTCCAGCGCCGGGCGAGCCGCCTTCTGATTGTACATCCCGGGGTTTAGAGGAGCCGGTTCGTCTCTGCCCAGAGCGTGTCCCGGAGCTGCCACCGTGGTACAGGCCGGTCGGTCTGGGTGAGGTCTAGGAGTGGCAGCCATGTCTAACCCGTGAAGAGAGTTGGAAGGAGCAGGCGGTGGGAAAGTGATGCTTAAGTCCAATCCACTGTAGCAGTACCTGGATGGCTGCACCTCTGAGACAGATCCATAGTTCCCACAAGTTTGCATGCTATAGGCAGGAATATTAGGGCTTTGCTTATAGAATGAATTGGCTACGTAGGAGCTCATGGCGGGGAGGGACGAAAAAAATTTCTGCACCCTTTTTGATTAAGGGTGATTTGTGACTCTTTGAAGTTGAGGGGTTTTTTGTTCTCCAAAGTGCACAATTTATAGGTGGAGATATCTCTTTCTTTATCCTATGCGCGCTTTCCAAATAAGGGATCCTTAAATAGAGTCACGTGACTCGGGCGGCCACTCATAAATTTGGCTTGATGACCTCCGGGAGGTTAGTGATGGAAGCCGGCGAAACGCATCTTGATATGTTGGCACAGCCCAACAGAGGGGAGAGGGATCGAGAGAAAGGGAGAGAAGGGGGAGAAAAAAAAAATGGTTGTTGGAATTAGGGGGTAGCGGGGACAACGAGTCCACAGCGACACCTGGCGTAGGCTCGGCGGTATTGCATCCTGGCTTGTCGTCCTCGCCTCTCCTGGGTGGATTTTTCTACCCTAGCGAAGAGAAGCTGTGCTGTTTTACACAAACCCCCCTGAGTTGGCCTTTTAAATTGTATTTAATTTTAAGGAAAGATGGGACCTCATTTAGGATGCGCAGAGGGGCTTTTCTGAATAGATCGTCGCCCCTCCCTTCCCCAGGGCCTTCTAGGTTCGCTGGAATGAGCTAGTTTACAGGAATTTGTGCGTGTGTTGGAGAAGGGGGACTAGATGCTAAACCCTTCCTTTAGTGGGGAAGTGGATCTATTTCCTCGTGTCCTAATTAAAAGGACCTAAATCCCTAGCCTTGGGGAAGGGGGAGGAACAAAAAGAGCTGATTAGGTTTTCAAAACGACACGATTTGGAAGGGGGAGCCCAGCCACTCAGGGGTATTTGGGGAAGGGGAATGCCGGGATCTAGAAGAGTTGGGGAAGCTGAGGTGGGTGTTGTGAAAGCCAAAGTAGACTGAAAGGATGTCTGAGAAGGGCTTGGAGGTAAGGAGAAAATAATTCTGATTAGACGTCACTCTACACACACTCATATCCAAACCCACAGTAGGAATTAGAGCAATTTAGTGATAGTACTATAGGTGATGGGTGTTTTATGAGAAGTCAGACACAAAAGCCTGTAAACGAATGTGGTTTGAATAAAGAAAGTGTATCAATGTGAATGTAACACACACATGTATTCAATGTGTATGTATATGCATAGAAAATAGATATTATGTGAAGTCACAGGAAAATGGGATTTGCAAAAATCCCCATAAATAAATATTTTCCACCCTTCGGGGCAGGTGTTTGCAGGCAGACACTTCCTAAGGCCTAAGGTCTTCTGGAGTAGGTTCCTAAAAGTCAAACTCTACAAAGTGTGAGTTTCTTTGGAAAAAGAGGAGGGGAACATGATAGAGAAGGGAGAAGACTTTGGGGAGCAGAGAGGTCTGGGGGAGCAGCCAGCCAGAAGAGGTCCCAAATCAGGAAGGGCAGGGCATAATTCCGAGTTGGAGGAGATCCCATTAGGGTGTTTGTTGGTTTCCATTGCTTTTCCCCCAACTCCAAATCACATTCTTTTCTTCTTTCCTTCCTTCCTTCCTTCCTTCCTTCCTTCCTTCCTTCCTTCCTTCCTTCCTTCCTTCCTTCCTTCCTTCCTTCCTTCCTTCCTTCCTTCCTTCCTTCCTTCCTTCCTTCTTTCCTTCCTTCCTTCCTTCCTATCCGGGAAATCTCCGCCCCTGGGTTGAGAAACACCAAGCTCTGGCAGCTGCCTGGGACGTCTGGGGTTTGGGGAATCTTCTTGGATTTTCATTCCTCTTGAAGACCCCATCTCAATTCACTGGGAAAAAGGATTTCTTCCCCAATTTGGATCAGGATTTCTAAGCAAGGCAGGAGGGAAGCCCAACAGGGAGAAAGACCGGGGTGAACTTTGCTCTTCAACCAGATTTGGGAGTGTGAAGGGGAATCTGAGAGAGAAGGAAGATAGGGGTGCTGCTGAGGGGCAAGTGAAGAAAGACGGATTTTTGCCTTTATATCTGAGTCCGAGCAGAAGAAAACTCAATTTCCAGGTTTTATTTTATTATTATTATTTTTTTAAGCGTCCTTGAATTGCCAGATCCTCTGCGAAATAACTCCAAATCTTTTCTTCACCTTTCGCTGCCTCCGACACATTTCGCCTCAGCTGGCCCCTAGTTCAGGGGTCAGCTTGCCAGCTCTTTCTCTCTTCTGGGAGCTCTGCGCCTGGAGGGAACTTCTTTTTTTTTTTTCCCCAGAGTTTATTTTTGGGGGAGAAGGTGGGGTCAGGAGGTAAATCTTCAAGATTTGGAGTCTTTAAGGAAACTCTGGGAATGGGGTTTAATTCCAACCCGAATTAATTGACTTTTAGAAATGAAAAATTCAAATTTTTTTCTTGCGGGGGGAGGGTGGGAATTGAAGACTGCCTTTTCCCGGGAAAAGGAGAGAAGGGAGCTTTCTTAGCCCAGAGCGGGACAAAGAGGAAGCCGAGAGAGAATGTTTCGGGGATCCTGCTTCTGGAGTTTCTGAGAGGAAATTAGAAGGGAATGGGAGTTTGCAGGGACTGGAACTGGGGCTGGGGGAAAGCAGCCGCCAGGGGAGGCATAGAGACGCAGCAAGGATTCGGCGCCAACACCAACTTTCGCCCACGATGTACAGGAGATGGGGCGAGCGAATGAGCAGAAATCAAAATATAAACTTTTAAAAATAATATCAATTTTATTAAATACTCGAGGACCGGTCTGGGAGACGGATTTATACAGGAGGGTAACACGAGGGGCATTTTTCTTTTTTTGTATTTTTTTTTTTCTCTCTCTCTCTCTCTCTTTTGTTCCTACTGGCTAAACAAACTTCATTCATATTTTTTTTTTTTCTCCTTTCAGTTTCCCCCTCCCCCCCTCTTTTAAAATTTGGGATTGGAACATTGACGGCGCTAAACATAAATATAAATACAGAGACCACAAATACAGCTAAAAATATTCACACAGAAACTGTCACAGTTTGTTATATGCCATAATGACCCCCGAGAATTCTTTAAATACGATTGGGCTAAGCTGGAAAATATGTCGGAGCTTCGGGGGGACTGAGCTGGGGTATTGGGACTGGAACTGGGACCAGCAAGGGTTGAAAGGGGGGGGAAGCTTCCTGCCCACTCCAACAGCCCCATGGGTTGCTTTAGACTCAGCAGTGTCGCTACGCAGGGCCTCGCTGACTCACTCGGCTTTAGAACCCCTCTCGCCCCTGGGGAGGCTGAATGGGAAATTGGCGCCTTGTGGGTCGGCTCTTTGCTGCTGGGCCCTGGAGTGGGGATTGGGGTGGAGGAGGGAGGAAGATCCAGTCCTCATTCAAAGTGAGCCCAATGGTATCCGAATCGAGGTTCAGAGACCTAGGCCCCCAAGGCCGGCGGGATCAGGGAAGTGAAGGGAGAGGAGGCCGAAGAAAGAAAGGGAATAAGGAGAGGGTGTTTGGGGAGAGGGAACGGGGTCGAGATCTGACTTGAAGGTCCACATTTGACTCCCTATTCTTCCTGAGGGAGTCAAAATAGAAATTGTGCCAGTGATAAATATAGGGTATGTGAGAAAGGAGGGGAGCAGAAGGTCTGGGGAGGAAAAGAGGAGAGGAGTGAACTGGGTAATAGAGGGAAGTGGGGGGAAGCGAGACAGTTTTCACTCTTTCTGCTTTTCTTCTTCTGTCTCTTCCCGCTTCTCCTCCTTGCCGCCTAGGCTGTCGGCCGCGGCCCCTCCGCCGCCCCCAGACAGCGTGGAAGTGAGATTAGATTCCTTTTTCCATTTCATCCGGCGGTTCTGGAACCAAATTTTGATCTGTCTTTCGGTCAGGCAGAGCGCATTGGCGATCTCGATCCGCCGGCGCCGGGTTAGGTAACGGTTGAAGTGAAATTCTTTTTCCAGCTCCAAGGTCTGGTATCGAGAGTAGATCTGCCGGCCGCGTCTCCTGTCCGCCCCATAGCCGACCCCTAGAGATCCGGACACAAAGCAAACTAAAAACAATTAGTAAAGGGGAATAATCCTAGTAATACATACAAGGGAAAAAAAAAGTGTCTGTCCCGCCCAACTCCCTCTGCACCCCTCACTCTTCGCCTCTGCCCCACCCCCACCTTTATTCCTCGAAGCCTCTCGGGAGGGGGGACTCGAACCCCAACTTCCTCCTAGGTCCCCAATATAGAGGATAGGTATTGTCCTGGAGGTGAGGGGATTAAGAAAAGGGTGGAGTGGTATCTGGCTGAAGGGAAAAATCTGAAACCTTAGTTTGAAGAGGGGAAACCCTAATTGCTCAGGGATGGGGGGAGAGAGGAGAACCCTCTAGGAGTGGAGTTGACTTGATTTTCCCTACTTTCTCAGGTTCCCTCGGCTTCGTTCCCTCTCCTGCCCTTTAGAAACTTCTCCCCTTCTCTCCTTCTCTCTCCCCTCCCCCTTCACTCTTCCACTCTGCCTGGCTCCACTTTCAGGGGTTCCCCCAATCCTTCCCATTTTCCGTCCCCATCCTTAGCCTCACTTCCCCCTAGCTCGCCTGCGACCCCTCCAATCTATCAGGGGAGAGAGGGGAGCTAAGGAAAGGGAAGGAGGAGGGGGAAAAAAGGAGGAGAAGAGGGGGCCCTGTCTCGACGCCGGCGAGGAGAGGAACGTGATTGTTTTTATGGCGCTATAAAAAAAAAAAAAAAAAAAAAAAAACTCTCTCCGCCTGTTCTTCTAGGGAAGCTGCTCATAACGCCAGTTCACTTTATTTAATTTATATCTTGGAGCTGTAAAACTCACCACTGTGCGAATTCATTCGCTGCATCCAGGGGTAGATCTGGATACTGGTTTTCTGGTCTTGGGGAGCAGTCCTGCTTTGCTCAGAGCTAAAGTCCTGGGCCATTGAGGTCTGTGTGTTGTGTGCTAAGGTGTTCTGCCTGCAATTTGAGAGCATGTCTTTTTCCTGGTAAAAGGAATTAGATCCATAGTCATACGGCCCCCGGCTCGAACTGAACACGACATTCTCTTGTGGCGAATAAAAGGGAGACGAGTAGATCCGGTTCTGTGCCACCGCCGCTCCATAGGTCGAGAAATGTCTCACTGGATCATAGGCGGTGGAATTGAGGGCGACGTTGGGGAGAACGTCCTGACCCCCGGCGAGATGGCACGATAAGGACGGGTTAGTGAAATAGGAATTCATCCCTTCGCCTTTACCTGGTCGGGCTATGATTTCTTTAATATTTATTTCTGTCTCCAGTTTGTACTCGGAACTAGATGGTTATAGGGACGGCTCCAATCCAGGACAGACAAAATGACAAAGTCAGCTGACCCCCTCGGAGCCAATCGGAAGCTAGATGTCAAGAAGGGGGAAAAAAATCGCTCCTGCTTCTGTTGATTCCCTAGTTGAGACTAAGTGTGTGCATTCAAAGTAAGACTTGGATTTCTCTTAATATATATTATATTCATATATAATATATATTGGTATAGGAAACCAGGTTTGGGGAACAGAGGAAGAGGGAGGAGGGGCAAGGTAGGCCCTTAAGCCAGCTAGAGAAGGAGAAAGTCCCCTCAGGAAAATCCCACATCCAGTGTTAACCCAGATTAGATTTGCCCAGAAACTGGCCTGAAGAAATCAATGCATTTTTATCTGATTGGATTATATTGTATGGTCGCACTTTTTTCCTTAAAATTGTCCCTGCCCAATTCAAGGAAGAGTCCCTGGTAGGTGAAAAAGAATCATCTAAAGCACCCAATCCTATTTTCCCCGCTCCCTCTGAGTAGGAGCTCAGACAGAATACGATGTGTCTTTCGACTGATTAAAAAGCAAAAACATTTCAGGGGTAGAAAGGAATTCTATTAAAATCACTGGCCAGTGGAAGTAGAATGGGAATGACAATCTTGGCTGTGGGGTGCATTTGAAGCAGCAATTCAAAGCCCAAGTAAGAGACTAGGAGCCCTCAACTTCACAGGGAGATGAGAAGTTATGGAGCTGAGTTGGGGTAAAGGGGAGCTGGCGTGTGCCTCTCCTCTGCTACCCCAGCTTTCTCCTAGGGTCTCTTCTTGGAACTCTTAAGAGTATTTTTCCTAAAAGGGAGAAATTTGTTTATAAAGTTGTTTTAGTGTTGTGTCTTTTTTGTTTTGTTTTAAGAAAAGAAGGAGAGAGAGGAGAGAGAGAGAGAGAGAGAGAGAGAGAGAGAGAGAGAGAGAGAGAGAGAGAGAGAGAGAGAGAGAGAGAGAGAGAGAGAGAGAGACTCTTTCTGTGGGGCTTTCTGGAGACATCAACTATGTTTATATTGGAGAGAATTTATGATATGGAAAAGGTTGGAGCTGGTAGGATAGCTCATCGAAAATCAGCTAGGAAGAATGTTCTTGGAGAATATAAGATCTGCTGAAGCTATCTGCTGAAGGGCTATCCGACCCCAAATCTGCAGCTCCAAATTCCCCTCTGGACCTGCTGCTTGTCAGTACATAAGCACCCAAATTCTAGCTTTCAGGGTTTGGATCACAACCCAGTAGAAAATATCCCTCCAAACCCAGAAGAATGTGGCGCTTGAACCTATGAACCCTCTCAGCAATCTTCATCCTCCATCTATTCCCCTATTTTCTTTCCAACTTAGTGCATTGGGCAGAGGAAGGAAAGGAAAGGAGTCGAACGCTTTAGAAGGAACAGGAGTGAGAGAACATACATAGCGGAAGGTGTCGTGAAGAGGTTTCTCTTCTGTTGAAGTCAAACTTAATTCAATGTCGGCGACATAACCCAGAGTTTCTTTGATTTGACAAAAGGGGGGCTGAGGCAGGGGGTGGGTTGGGGGAAAGAGCCCATATTTTTCTCCCTCTTTTTGGCTATAACAAGAACCCGGATGTCGAAGGATTTTATGATCTTTTCCTTCTGTGTAACAAAGCGAAGTAATCAATGGGTAGCAATAAAGCCATAAACGGGACTATACTGGGAGGAAAAAAAAAAAAAAAAAAAAAAAAAAAAACTCGTTAATTCATCTTCTATAACATTAAGGTTTCCCTGGAGTGTCGCTGGGAGGAAAAATAAAGTTTGTAAGCGAAAAAGAGTGTAGTAGCTAAAGGAGAGAACATGTTAGTTAACATATGTACCTCGTTACTCGATTGACGTGTCTTCCTGTGAAGTAACTTAGGTTGCCTACTAAAAAAAAAAAAAAAAAAATACATTCCCATTCCAGATAGTAGAGACAGACGATTGACTAGTATTTAGACTAGGGGGGAAACTCTTCAATTGTTTGGGGATGTCCTCCTGGCCTTCATGCTTTCTCTCCTCAGAGGTGGAGGAGAAAGGATGGGATAAGGGAGGGATTATAAATTAAGAAAAAAATGTTGACACGTGTTATCTCATTTTTAATAACACACCAGCACATACGCTTGTATTGTGTTCCCCTCTCTAGTATCCAGCTGCCCCCAAATTCATGGCATGCCTAAGCAGTGGTTTGCAACAGCTGGCTGGGTCTCCAAGCTCCTGTAGGGTAGGAAAAGGCAGAGAGAAAGACAGAGAGAGAAGGGGGGGGGACCGGGAGAGGGGACTAGTGATGAGGCAGGAGACAGATCTTAGAACCCTCAGAATGTAGGGCTACACTTGGTGGATCCCCCCTCCTTTCTGCTTGAAGAGCAGCGGTGTAACAAGTAGAAGTGGCCGGAAGAGAGAGTAAATTCTTTCCCATTCCAGAAAGTGATTGCTAACAGAGATAAATCATGTCAATGATATTTCCTTCAAGATATTAAATTGTTGCAATGTACAACAAATTGAATGATATAAGATTGGATGGTTTAATTAGGTTTCATTTTGAATGAGTCTTGCTTTTTTTACGTATTTTTAAAAATCTTCTCCTTTTATGGATGGGGGCGGGGAGGAAATCCTCGAACCTTGAAAGGGCTTCTGGGGGAGCTCCGAGGTGAACCTCCCAGCCCGGATGCTCAGCCCCCACCCCACCCAACTCTAGACTTCTCTCAGGTCTAAAGAGGGTGTGGGAGAATCCCTACAAAGTACAGAAGATTCTTTGGGCCCTAGGTGCTGGCCGGCAGGGGTGGAAGACCTGAGCGTTAAGAATGTAAGTCTCAGTCGTGGAAAGTTAAGTGTTTTATTACATCCCTAAACAGAGGGCAAAGACTTAAAGGTCTGGTGGATTTATAATGAACAGAAAGCAGCTGCTGGGGGTGGGGTGGGGGGGGGAGAGTGGAAAAAGGCATAAATGTTGGAAGGGGGATAGAGGAAGGAAAAATTTAAATAAATACAAATAAATTCCTAACCACTAAACATTCACAGGAATATTAATTTAAAAGTCCATACCTCCTTCACCTTAGCTTCCTGAGGGACCGAGTCTCCCCCTTCCAATTACATCTCTAATTACACTGCTGAATTTTGCTGGAGGGATTCACAGAGAGAGAGGGAAAGGTTTTGGCTTGAGTGGATGTTCTCCCTAATCTGATTTCTCTTTTTTTCCTATTCTATTTCTAATTTTCTGGCAAAAGAAAACCTGTCTATGGGGTAGAGCTGGGATTTTGAGTTTTTCCTCTCCATATTTATTTTTCCCCGTTAAATTTGTCTGAAAACAATTATGGAAACTCATCAGCAGAAACAAGAACAGATGTTTTATTAAAACTGCAGCTCAGCTCTGTAAATATGCAGAAGTCCCGGAAAGAGAGGGGTGGGCACAAAAGGGGGGGTATTGGAATTGGCGATGGTGGGGGTGGGAATTTGCTCTTTGTTGCTACACACCAGACTGGGAGAAATTATCAAATAATCTTCACCAAAAAAGGGTCTCCTTTCTCCCTGTCCTTCTCCCCTCTATCCAACTTCTCCCAAATAGGCGTTCACAGGGGAAATACGTGCGGAGTAGAACACATTCAAAGCTGGCTCCTTCTCCCCGCGGTAATTAGCGGATTGATGAGCTGAGTTCAAAAAACCCAGAAAAGGGAAAAGAGAGAGAAAAATCTCTCACTTCCCCCCAACCTCCCCCTCAATCTCCAAACCACATGCTTTCTATGATCACTAATTATAGGAGAGAAGCTAACTTTAGACGCCTGGGCCTGGAGATTGGAGAGTAAATCTTTCAGTTTGAACTTTATGCATATAGGTAAATGTGGATATTATTGGGGGAGAGGGATGTCTTTCGGAAGCTGCATTCAAGCGCACCCTAATTCAATCTACTCTGCCCGAATTTGCCCAACAGAAAGGTAGTTTATAGTACTGAGCTTCTCCTTAACTTGAGATCTGCCGAAGGGGCAAGAGGCAGGAACCCCCTTAGGGGGTCAGAAGAGACACCCACCCCAAAAAGGATAATTCCTATGCAGCAAAAACCTTAATTCAAACTGTATTTTCTCCCTGGTTTCCCCCATCCGTTTGCCTTTAACTTCTCTTTTTAATGAATAGGACCCCCAGCTATGAAGTTAAGGGGTGCTGAAGCTTAAAGAGTGCGTGAACCTACTCAAGATAAACTCTGGAATTTGTATTTTATAGCTCGTCTCCCCCTCCCATCACTAAACTATGTAACAATCTTTGCAACTGTAAATTCCCTAAGCACGGCAGACAGACAGACGCACACACACACTCCCTTCCTCCGAGGGCCTCTTGCCGTAGCCTCAGAGCCTCTGCAAAACTGTATTGTGTCTCCCTCGACACTTGCTGCAGTAATGAGGGGGGTGTCAGCTTCTTTGCTTTCATCCTTAAGGCCAAACCGGAGGTGTCCCTCTCCTAACCTCCTAGATGAGCCCCACCTCAAAACCCTCTCTTATTAGGGCTTCAGGAGCCACGGGCCAAGTCTATTTTTGTGCCACAGGGTTGCAGCTGAAATCCCTCTTCTAGAGAACAACCGGATCAATAACTGTTCAGGCTCATCTCAGCATTTCATTATTTGCTTTAGGCTCTGCGATTCTTGGCGCTTCTACGGAGTTGACTCGATTTGAATATGATGTGATTTTTTTTTTTTTTTTTTTAAGGAGGTGGGGGAAAGGCCTACCGAAGTCCTCTGAGTTCTGTACACAAATCCCTTTGATCCGAGTGCTCAGAGAAAGATCGAAAAGATCATCCTGAGGCTGCAGCTAGGAATCAAAGACTTGAACAGGGGGACAAAATGGGAACCTTGGCGTCTTAGTACCTACATATTGGACTTTCAGGATTTTAAAAGTATAGGAGTAAAATAAAGGAGAACGGTCCAACCCCTAGCTCACCCGTGTCCATTTTGGGGAATTAAAATTCTCCCTTCTTCCCTCTCTCTACTCCCCCCCTCCCAGTTTAAGATATGAGAAGTTAAACTGTGGTCGAACTTTGACATCCCTAACCTAGAAATAGAGCCTTTTCTTCAGTGATATTATAAAATTCATTTCCCCATCTCACCAATGTGTGAGATGAGGATCTCCTGGAACTTGGAGGAGAATGGGTAAAGGGAGAGGCTGAATTCTGGATCCTGTCAGAATACACAGGAAATCGGGAAACACCTCCGTGGCCCTCGTTAATTTGCTCCTTATTTTGAGCAAAGGGGAGGAGGGAAGAGCAATCTTGGAGCTGTTTTTGCTTTCCTTACAATTAAACAGAGTAAGGTTTAATGAAGGACCTCTCATAGTATGTAAAATTTCCCTTCTATCTGCTCCCCCCTGCCTCTAGCTCTTCTCTGTCCAGGTTTCCTTTCTCTCTCCAAAGCTCCCCATAATTCCCCCCCATCCAAAATTCAGAATTCTATTTTTTAAAACATGTTTAGTTCTCTGGTTCAAAGTTGAACAATATAATAGAGCAGAGACTTATTCACCCTTTTTTCTCACATACTTATTCACGCTTTACACTCAACTCCTGGAAACCACAATATATTTAAAGCTCTGCTTCCTCCTCTCTACTTCTTTTTTTGCCTAATATATCTAAATATCCTGGGGGGGGGGGGAGGTAAGAATGTCGGCTGCAGCAATAGAATGAATCTACAAATAGGAAACCTTATTATGACACTCTGCCTTCCGTTTTGGGGGAGGGAAAACAGCTCGGAGACAGTGGAATTGCTATGTAGAATCAGGGAAAAATGACCTTTCCATCCTAACCACAGAAAAGAGGGAAATCACCGGGTATTTCCATATCCCAACCTGAGAGAAGTCTCAAACGTGGAAAAAAAATTGGGGGAGCTAGGAAACTCTGATTCTGCTCTTTGCCTACACTCACTACTACCCGTCTCGCTCCCCCCCCCCCCCATTCCAGTATTCTCCCTCCGTCCCGGTGACTTTCACGACTTCCCTTGAATACAAGTGTCGCCTGTGCCCATTTCAGGAGGGTTTATGGGAATTATAAAATTCAAGAACCCAGCGTTTATGACGTCACAGTGAGTTGTCATGAGGAAATTGTAAATGTCGTAAAAGTTATATACAGCGGGAGTTTTGTGTATGTGTTTCCTCCCTTCATCCTCCTACTCCCCCCTCCCCCCTTTCTTTTCTTTGGTCTTAAGTTTTGCTGCTCGAAAATAAAATGTTATTATGTTCTGGAACGATAAGCCAACAATGAAGCATCGTCTTCATTTCCCTATAAATAATTTTATCCTTTATTGTTTGCAGACCTGAAAGAACCATTTAATCTGCGCTGGCAAAAGGGGGAGAGATATGGGGAAGGGGGGGAATTAATTCCAGAAACGAGAATATTACTTACTTCGATGATGCTCTTTTAGATTTGATAGCTAGGAGCAAAATTAAAGGCGAGGAGCGGGCTCTCCGACTCCACACCTGGCGAGATTGGAGATTTATAGGATCTTTAGCGAAGGGGCAATTTAATTTTGTAGGATTTGCTTAAATTCACTGCTATTTTGGGGGGCTGGGAAAAGAGGGAAGGGAAGGGAGAACGACACGCTTTATCTAGCTTTATGAATCCTCCGACATTACCCTGATTTAAAACTCAACAACCTGCATCTCAGGGAAAATTCCTGCCAAAAGTAATGGGGGAATGGGAGGTGGGGTAAAGAAATAAAACTTTCTCAGTGATTCAATCTTGTTGCAGGGTTCGTTACTAGCAGAGAGGAAAGAAAGTGGGGATGGGGGGGGGCAGCTGGCCGAGGCTTTATTCCCTATCCCCTTCAACTCCTGTACATTCAGAGGTTTATTGTGTCCCAATAATTCCCTCAATCCTATAAACAGCTACAGCTTTTAGGGCGCCAGTGATCTCACCCACTTCAAGGAAGAAACTGGGCCCTGACGGTGGTGAGGGTCACTACGGCACAAAGGTTCTCCCAAGCTAGCCGCTGGTTTGGCGGGTTTCTAACACAGGGTGGCAGCAGACCAAACAAATAAACAACACAGACACAATAAAAACGGGGCGGCTGCCAACAGCAGGGGAGGTGAAGCAGTTCTCAGTAGCGGCCGGCCTGGGGTAGGGACCATGGAGAGGGGAGGCTTTCTTAGCCAGGGTCCCCCAGTTCCTTAGAGAAGCAAGGCCTGAAAACCTGTCAGGTCTCCATCGCTAGCTCTCAGAAGAGTAAACTCCTGATTCTGAAGGGAGCTCCTTCAACGTGTCTCAACATGATAGCCAGGGGGAGAAACAGGATTTCCCAGGAAGTTGGGGGAGAAAAATACTGGCCCTTCAGCTAAACTGTGCCTTTATGTGTGGTGCGTGGTGTGTGTGTGTGTGTGTGGGGGGGGTGTATGTATGTCTATGTCTGTGTGTCTATGACTAGGTGTGTTTTAAGTGAAATGTATAATTTCCTTTCTTCCTCTGCTATTTACCCAAATTCCAACCCTAATCTCCGTTAGGCCCAAAGGAAGAGAAAGGGTTCTTTCAGTGTCCCAGCACTCTGCCAAGGAGGATCTCCTGATCCAAGATCCCTCAACTCTCTTTCATCCCAGAATCCTGGAAGTCTCTTGAAAGAGATAGGTCCCCCATTCTCTAGCAGCTAGCCTCTCCTTTCTGGTCCTGGCACTGGCACAGCCTCCTATGGAGGATTAAAATGGTATCCACAGCAGTAACAAGATATTTGTCTTTCAGCCCTGCTCCATAAATTCCCTAATCCTCCTCATTGCTGCAGCAAATCTGGAGAGAGAGAGAGAGAGAGAGAGAGAGAGAGAGAGAGAGAGAGAGAGAGAGAGAGAGAGAGAGAGAGAGAGAGAGAGAGAGAGAGAGAGAGACTTCTTTTCTTCCTTCCACAAACTGGCTCCCTCCTTATCTATTCCCCTTTCTTGCCTATTCCAATTTCTATTCAAAGACCTGCCTACTGTTCTGGTAGCCAGAGTCCAAATACCCCAGACTGAAAGTCCCATTCAGAGTAGTCTTTACTGCCCCAATCAACACCATTAAGTGTAGCAATATCACTACGGCCATCCCCATGTCGACTCTCCAACGGAGTAGGGATCTCCAAGTTTGAACAGCTAGAACTCCCAATCGAGCTGAAATATTTGTCCAACTGATTCCCCTGCTCCAGTACTAGTCCCCTTAGCCAGCTTGCACAAAGACCCCAGTAGAAAATAAGAAATTTGCAACAAAATAGGGTTCACCAGGAATGTGGGAACCCTCCAGTTAATTTTGTTTTTCCTTAGAAAATAATATAAAAGCCAGGAAATAATCCAGAAAGTGTTTGAAAAAGCAGAACATATCAAGATATTTCTATATTCATGAGACATCTAGATATACTTGTATATTATTCCATATCTGCATATGTTTAGCCATATAAACGCATATCTATACAATACAAACGAAAATCTTTCCATGTGCCAAGCATTCTATGCCGACGTTATATGTAACATAATACAAAATATAAGTTACAAATATAATACAAAACAAAAATACAAGAATATAAGCATCAAAATTCATAATTATCCTTGGAAGAAATGCATACCTGCTTCTATCTATTATCTATCTATCTATCTATCTATCTATCTATCTATCTATCTATCTATTTATCTATCTATCTTCATATGTGTGTGCATTTGTACTCACATAAAATAATACTCCCTGATCAGAAGAAAGCAACATAAAAAAATATAATCTCAAATATAGATAACAATAAAATGTTCTCTTTGTAGGAAAAAAAATATCATTTTCTTTACACAGCTCTGCACCAAAGAGAACTTTAACAAATTCAAATGAAAATTAAATACTAGTATAACAATGACGATAGTCCCTTGAAGACCTGCCCATAACAGGATAGGCCTTGATTATAGTAATATATTTCTATTACTATGTACAAGCATTTTATAATAAACAGAATATATGGGCGCCTACAAAAGAATGTACTGTGTTCTCCGAAACAGACACAATATATACAGGTCTTTACATGCATTTATACAAAAGTTGTTGCACTCACAGTGTGATTTCATCTTTATAGCTTTTGATATTATAAACATACCATTAATCTATTCTCTAATTAATTTTTGCATTAATATCATGTCCATAGATGTATATATAAAACGATAGGATAAACACATGTACGCGCTTCATAGGTGCTCTGTGTACACTCTTTTTACAACGACAAAGGACATTTAAATCGCAGGGCCCGGATATTTAAGTGTTCATGTGTTAGTGGAAGATAATAGAAAAGGAGAGCAAAAAGGGGCTGGTAGTAAAAAAGGCCCAGAATGGTGTTTTCTTGTTGGCTGTTGGGCCCGAGTTTATACCCCCCAGTTCAGAGGCCAAAGCAAGGGCTGAACAATCGCCACTGTTGCCTCGATTTCCCAGCTCCCTCCTCCTAACACCCAGTCTGGTGGGGGTTGGGGGGCGGTGGTCTGCAGAATGACTTCGAAATAGGTTGGGGGAGGGAGGAACGAAGCGACTCCGAAATGGTGGAGAGGAGGGAGCGGGAGAGAGGGACAGAAAAGAAAATCAACGGATTTAAAAAGAATTTCGGCATCCCAGCCAACGGAGGGGAAAATGCACGCAGCCTCTTTGGTATCCCTTCTGTCCTTCTCTATGCCCCTCATGGCACCAACCAGACACCTCTATACAAACACACACCTACAACTCCAATATATTCATCCAGGCTTGTGATAAGGAGATAAAGCCCACAAGAACTAGAATGAAGGAAACATACACATACACCAGTGGGAGTTTTCTGATTTTACAGGTAAATTTCCATTTTGCCCAATGGACTTCAGGTCCAAAGGGGTCACACTGATTTGAGGAGATGATAGTCTCAGCCAAACAAAGGCAGATAGTGACCCCAGTGTCTCACAAGACATTAGTTTAGAGTCCCCTCAATGTCGAGCCCCTACAAATAATTTCAAACGAAAGAAAAATAGAGAAAGACTTCTCACCGGAATGCAGCTTCCACTTTAATTCTTGAAAAAGGCCCATTTTCTGTCCACCACAGCTGGCCAATCCAGGTTCCCATCATGTGCCAGCCCGAAGCCTTAGCCACAGCCCCAAGACGCAAGGCTTTAGGGAGCTAAGGAGGGAATAGAGACTAGAAGGCAAAGCCCGACTCCCCAGGGTGCGGCCAGCTTCTCTTACCCTGAGCCGAGCGAAACAGCGGAGGAAGGCAGCAGAGCTGCGGCCTCGGGCCCATTTGGAAAGAGCTTAGCCTTTTACTAGCTCGTAAACAAGAAACAAGAAATTAGCCCCTCAGCCCTGACGCCTTTGCTGACACACAATTCCTATGGGGAGGGGAGAAGGGGGAAGAGAGAAAAATCCCATTTCTTTCCTCAAGAGACCACCATAAAGGCCTTTATGTCTGGTGCAGAGTGGAGAATATTTTGGGGGTGGGGTGGGAGGGGAAGGGATCACTTGGGGTTAGGGGAAGGAGTTCCAAGAATTTGGACAAACAGAAATAGCTTAAATTGAATTAGACTAACTAGCATTTACATTTGTAATTTTCACCAAAAAAGGGTACCATTTTTCTCCCCTGGACCTTTCCCCGCTTAGTTCAAATTGAACTGACCACTAGGTTAGGGAACAAGAAAGAGACCAGGAGCTGGGCCCTACCTCCTCCACCCTATCCTGAAGACATAAACCACAGTACAGGTCCTCAGGAGAGGATACATGGGGTGAAAAGTTGGGGGGAGGGGAAAGAATAGTTCTTGGAGTTAAATTGAAGGAGACCTGTGATTTTGCCAATCTGCCAGCTCTTAGTGATTGCCAGAAATCCTTGTAAATAAATATAGGTCCCCCAATAGTTAAGCTTTTGGGGAATGAGTGCTTTTATGGGCATACACATAACCATAAGGGAGCCAGTATATAGCAATGTCCCAGTTTTACCAATCCACAAGCTTTGGAACATGGGGGGATGCCATATATCATATCTCAACACATTCATGGGAATGGACATTTGGAAGAAATTAAGCCTCTGTGTTATGAAACCATATGTGTTAAGTTAAAGACTATACAACATGCCATTAGCACCAATTATGACCAGTATTCAAAGTACCTCTGGTTTACTTGGCAAGTCCCCTCCCCAATCCCCTGAGCCCCTTCCACCAACCAGCCAGTCTGTCCCCTTTCAGGAGGCCTCAAACAGACGAATTTAGAGACAGAGACAACACTACCTTGGACTTCCTGACCGAAAGACCGACAGCTACCGATTCACAAACGTTCAGATCCTGTCCCCCCAAATCCCCGATGGAAGAAAACGCTAACGCTATTCCTAGGCCCCTGAGCCCGCCAGGGCCAGGCCTCTCACCCTAACCCGGGCCGGCCCAGGCCAGCCCAGAGCTGAGAGACGTGTTCTAACAGAGTCTCCCCGAGGCGCTGGGAAGGTTTCTTTAACGCTAGCCCTCCTGCCCTCTCTGGGAGCCAACACAGCAGGATTTTCTCCTGTGAATCCATAAAACGATCAGTTTTCGCCCGGAGGAAGAGGGGAGATCATTTGATTATTGGGGAAGGAGGGAAGGCGGGGAGAGGGGAGGAGAGGAAGGATGACGACTACTTATGTTTTCCAAGAGGAAAATGGCTTTTCATTTAATTTCATGATTTTTGTTTCCGTCCCCAATGCTACCCCCGTCTGAATCGCAGTTCCCACCCTCTATTAACTTCATCTCCTTTTTTCTCCCCACGTTCTCTTCTCCTTCCCTGGATTCTCTGTTTATAGGGGAGAAGAGGTGGAAAGAAGTTCCCCCATCAGCTGACTTGCACCCAGCCACCAGCCTCCCCCCTAATTGCCAATTAACTTGGACCAGGCTGCTCTATGCATTTCGCTTCCTGCTTGAGAGGAGAGCCGAATACCCGCACTGCGCATGTGCATCCTCTCCAGGCTGCTCACTTAACTGAGGGGGGCGCTGAAAAGTTTGTTTGGGGTTTTGGGGAGGAGGGGTTAACTAGCTAGCTTGCTTGTTTATTTCTCAATAAATGAATATTTCCCTCCTCTTTCCCCTCGTTTGGAGTTTGAGTTTCTATTACCCTTTCCTTTCTAGTTCCATTGATCCATGAAGCACAAGTATATGAGCAGACTATTGAAAACCAGGGCGGTAGGCCGCGTCAGATCCCACCTCATTATAACGCGGGCCTGCCCATCGAATTGTAAGACCTCCGTCTCCTTATCTTTCCAACACATCAGATCTCAGCAGAGATGGTGACATCACAATGCATACTTTCCCCTCCTTACTCATAACCCTAATTTAACCCCATCCCCCCTCACTCTTTCTCTTCCTCCCTCCTTCCTTCCCCTCCCCTTTTTTATTTCCCCTTCTTCCTTCCCCTCTCTCTTCTCTTCTCCCTCCCTTCTTCCTCTCTCCCTCCCTCCTCCCCACCTTTCCCTCTCTTTCCTCTCTCCCACACATTTTCCCTCCCCATTGCTACCACCAAACCAACCAGCCCCCTGTTCTTTAGTCAAGAGATTCTAGTGATATCCTAATCCTTAAACAGTCACCCAGCTACGGATCATTAGTTACACATTTGAACCAATAAGGAAACACTTACCCAGCGTTGCTGCCACTCTCCCTTTCTCTCTCTCCCTCTCTCTCTGCCTCTCTCTCTCCCTCTCTCTCTTTCTCGTCTTCCCTCTCATTCTGTGCCGCTGCTGAGTCTGTCTCAGCTCCCGAAAATATTTAAAAAAATTATTCTAATAATAATAATAATAAAAAGGAGCCGAATAAAATCAGAGGGTTGCCAGGAAAGGAGGGGAGGGGCAGAGGCATTGGTATTTTTCAGTTTACAACTCCTTCTTTCCCTGGCTTCTCCATGCCCCTGGGGGGAAGGGGGTGCAGGGAGGGGGGGCAGAGAGGTACCGGACGCTCTTGCCTCGCCCCCACACACACCACCCTACCCTACCCCCTCCCCAGATGCCCCCAGTTTCTGGCAACTCCACCTGGGAGGAAAAAAGGGGGGAGGGGAGAAAATAAGGAATAATCAGGCTAATAAAAGAAATACTATTAATAAGGGGGAGCGCCCAGTTCTGGTTTCACTGGCAATGGTTAGGCTCTTAAAGGGAGGACTCTTCTGCGGAGCTCTCCGTACGGACAAACCACAATAAAAAGTTCACGTTCATGGATGGAATCCACATGACTTCTTGTGGCCAATCCAACTTGTGAGTCGATCGTAAACTTTTATTACTCAGCTGTAAATTTTCTGCAAACAACCGGGAATGCGATGCATTTGTGTAGCGTGTGCAAATGGGAGCCGCTGTCGCCATGTTTACCCAGTTCTCTCTAAGAGGGAGCATCCCCCAGCCCCCCACCCAACCCTCACCCACCTCCCACTCCCCAGAGGCGACAGAGCTGGATGAACAAGAAGGAAAAACTGGGGAGAGGAGAGAAAGAGGACACGGGAAGAATGAGCTCTAAGAGTCATATTCTTTCTTTATATGATTTTTTTTAAGGGAAGAGGTTTAAGACAAATGAGGGCAGTTGCTTAATTTAAAAAGATGAGCAGAATAATCTGACTCGAAAGCACGTCAATTAATAAACACGTACAAGACGAAAATGGGATGAACTCCTTCCTTCCTATCCCCCTCATTTCTTTTCAGAGAAAGCTTGAGGGACAACCACTGAGGGTCCAGTTTCTTCACGGTATTCATTGGCGGGATTCAAAGGAAACGTCTTTTCCCGCCCCCCACGCAAATATCCCCAAAAGTTCGCTCTTTACTCAAAGTCCAGAAATTAGAGGTCAATGGTTTGGTCCTCCTCCACCCCACTACTGCCCAATCTATCCCTTCCGACTCCTTCATCTAGATCTCTTCCTCTCAGTTACGACCCTCGAAGAAGACTCCTAAAGGTACCCGCTCTGCCTTCGGATCAAATAATTAGAAGGGAGAACTGGCGAAGAAGCTAGAAGAATACCCCCCAAAATTCGAGTGCCCCAAAGAGGCCTCCGATCACTCTACTTTTTTTTTTTTTCTAATTCCCAACCCCTCGCTGAATTCTTCCACATCATTCTTTGATAAAAAGCGTTACTCATCCCGAAACAGCGGATCTTTCTTTTCCCCAAAACTCATTTTCATTTTTCTATTTCTTTTTTTAAGCTCCCCCCCTCCAATCACCAATAAAGCCTAAATTTCCGTTTCCTCTCCACCCCAGGCCTTAAGATTCGAAGAACCTGATACCGTGTCTCAGTCTCACTCACTCATACATTTCTTGCCTCTATCACTAAAAATTTTCTGCCCTTCGTTATTTAAGAGAAAGCTTAAGATTAGGAAGGCCTAGCTCAACTCAGGGGGGAGAGGGGGGAAATGTTATATCTTTCTCTCCCTGATTCCCGTCATTTATTGCAAAGCAAATTCAAAACGCTATTTGATCTCCATTTAAAGAAAAAAGGAGAAAGTGCTCTTTAATCTTTCATTATCCTACTTAAACCTACTAAAACTTCCCCTCTTGAAGAAGGGGGAGATTTTTTCTTCCCTATTTTGGGGTTTGGGGTACTTTGGGAGATCTTCCCTTTAGGATTCATTCTAGTTTACCCTTATCTCTGCAGAAGACAGAGGGTTCCTGTTGCTCCCCAAGCAACAGGGGAGTTGGCTGCCTCCCCAAACTCTTTTCCTACAAGGCGACCAACCCTTTAAGCCGGATGCGGTACCTTGTTCGCTTTACAAACCCACCCATAAATTTTATAACAGGTAGTTAAAAGTTACGAGGAGGAAGCGGCCAGCCCAGCTTCTCACAATAGACAGAGCAAAGAATGGGGGAGCAATGCCTGGAGTTCACCGGAAATTTCGCTCCTCCGTCCTGGGCACAACCTGTCCCTTTGCCTCTCTCTTTTGGGGGATGGGGGGGTGGAGGGGAATTTGTCCCAGACGGGCAAAGACTTGGAGCTTTAAAACCCCCCAGAATGGTTATCTAAGGGACAGACAAAGACCAAAGGAATCCTAGTCGCGCTGGGTCAAATGTGAAGACGGACCCCAGATATCGAAATTCTATAACTCCATCCTCAACAATCTCCCCTCCCCCACCTACACCTTCATCTTCACCCCTTCTCTCCCACTCCACCAAATACACACGCACATTCACTTGCCACGCAATTTCCTCCCTGAGTGGGGCGAGAAAGACCGAGAAATCAGGGGAGAGTTTTCTAAAAAATAATAATAATAATAAAGAAAAAAACGAATTTTCCCCCAACTTAATAGCTGCATTATCCTGTCTCGGCAGCGGAGATTAGAATAATAAATTCAGGGCGAAATGAACAAGATGCTACAACTCAGCATTTTGAAAGATACTATTTTTCACAAATCACAAATAGCTCTCCGAAGCAAATTTGATTGGCTAATAAAAAAGTAAAGGATGAGGGAGAGTCCTTTCTCCAGGCGGCGGAATGGTCCCCATTCCGGTAATACAGCGGCAATGAGTGTTTGCGAGACGGCGCTCTAAAGACAGCGAGCGCAATGCGCTCCCAATTACTTTTCCCCCATAAAACTGGATCCGATTCCTTTTAGCTCCCTACAAGAAAGTGGGGGGGAGGTAGACGGGAGGGGGACTGAGGAGAGGTGTTCCTCCTGGTTATAGCCTGAGAACTGGTGCTTCATTCCCACGGGCTCCCTAGAAAAGATGCCGTGGACCAGAGCACCCTAGGGGTACTCTGCCTGCCCAAGACACTCTCTAGGACTCTGGCTGTGCTTGGGCCGAGGCAGTAACCGGAGAGTGGGTTGTAAAATAAAAAGTCGTTACTAAAGGCCATGTGAGTGAGGGCCGAGCCTATTTAATGCGAGGTTTGGGTTTTTTCCTTGATTTCGTTGTGGGTGCTTAACATTTGAAATTATTTTTACCATTAGAAATAAATTAAATTTACCAAATACTATGCCTCCCCCCTAGCCTTCTGGAAAGAGCATCCGACTTTGGGGAATGACTCCAAATTGGAGAAAAGGATCCTTTCCTAAGGGAAGACGCACTCGAAAGCACTAAGAGCTGATTACCTGGCTTCGTGCGGGAATGGGTTCCGACGGAGGAAAGAGGGCATGGATGGGATTTCCAAGAGATGTCCGATTTCGGATAATAACTCTCTACTCATTCCCACTCTCCATAACCAATAATACCACCTCATTTCAACAGCCTAGATCTTAGTGCTACCAAAAAAGGATGGGTGGGAGACAATAACAATCACAAGAGTAGCAAAACTCTTTGAATAGGAATCTAAAAACCCTCAACCGATCAAAGCGATTTACGCACCAAACCAAAGACTAGAGAAGGTCCTTGACAGAAATTGTGCTGAGAAATTTGTCCTCAGGAAAATGATCGACCAATGTGTGTGTGTGTGTGTGTGTGTGTGTGTGTGTGTGTGTGTGTGAGAGAGAGAGAGAGAGAGAGAGAGAGAGAGAGAGAGAGAGAGAGAGAGAGAGAGAGAGAGAAGAAGAAGAAGAAGAAGAAGAAGAAGAAGAAGAAGAAGAAGAAGAAGAAGAAGAAGAAGAAGAAGAAGAAGAAGAAGAAGAAGAAGAAGAAGAAGAAGAAGAAGAAGAAGAAGAAGAAGAAGAAGAAAAGGAGGAGGAGAAAGGGAAGGAGGGAGGGAGAGAGAAGAAGAAAGGAAGGAGGAAGGAGGGAAGGAAGAAAAGAAAGTAGGAAAAACAAAGAGAAAACCATTCCAAGACTTAGAAATATTTCAGTGTTTGGGGTCTGGTCTTTAAATCCAGGAAGGTCTAGTCTCCCCTGTCCCTGAGTACCAGCTGAGTCAGACTAGCTGTATCTCTGGAATTTGGGATTGTTTGACCAGAAGTCTATAGTTATAAACAGAAATCTCGTTCCAAGCGTCTTTAAGTTACCCTCTCCCTTTCATTCATTCATTCATTCTTGTTCTTCTTCTTTTTCTTCTTCTTCTTGTTCTTTCTTCTTCTTCTTCTTCTTGTTCTTCTTCTTCTTCTTCTTCTTCTTCTACTTCTTCTTCTTCTTCTTCTTCTTCTTCTTCTTCTTCTTCTTCTTCTTCTTCTTCTTCTTCTTCTTCTTCTTCTTCTTCTTCTTTTGCCTTGCTTCTGTCTCCCCTTTACCTTCATGAAATTGAAGAGGGGACAGGATATTTCCCCAAATTCCATGGAGTCAGTTCAGGACTAGAACTAAAAGTTCATGACAGACACTTGGGTAAAGAAGGTTTAGATCCCACTTTAAAGTGGGATCAAGGCTTGGCTGCCCAATTGCCAAAGTGAAGCCGTAAATGGGGTTGTGATCACACAACCCCACAAATGATGTGACTTATACTGCTCATCACTGAATTATAGAAAGGAAGCCTTATCCCATCTTGCCTATGACTTTCATCAACCTTTGATTTAGAGAATTCTCCCCCCCCCCCCATCCCTTTCTAACACCTCCTATCCCATTCTGACACTACCCAGGAATCTTATACCCCTTTTATAAAATCAGGATTGCTTCAACCCAAGAACTCTTTCTAAAAAATCAAACTACAGAAAAACTGTCCTTTATCCTCACATATGCCAGAGAGTTATATTAAAGAGATTCTGGGGAGGGAGATTATGAGAAGAGGTGCTCTAGAAGCATTCTCAAAAAAACATTTCATTTCTCTCCTTCTGTCTCTCTTCCCTCTGATAATTTATCTTCAACTCACTTAGAAAAGTGAAGAAAAACCAGAGACTTTTTTTTTCTGGCTTGGGAAGAGATAGGAGAAATGAGCTAGAGGCTGGAGGGGACATGGATTCTGAGACAAGGCCTGAGGAAAGAACTTCTAACTCGAGCAATGAATCATTACCTATGTCCAAGGAACATACACTAGGTTGACTTATCCATACACCCCCAGGTGTAAGGTCCCCTTATCCCACTCTGTACCTCTTTTCACCTGCCCTCTTCAGATTTAGCTGAGAATCCTGTCTCCCAGTTCTGAAGACCTGCTTGATCTGACATCCTTATTCCCACCATAAGCCAGACCCATGAAGAACTTACAGAAATACCTCCCCCCACCCTTGCCCCAAGCTGACTGGAGACAGAAGAGAAATTGTAGAGGATGGAGAGAAGAGAGAGTACATGAGAGAAATGAAGAAGACATTTGGGGCTCCAAATCTTTGCTTTTCTTCTTTGTTTGTTTTTTGTTTTTATTATGATTCACGTATACAATACAAAGTACTTGGACCAGAAACAGGGCTGTGGCCACACAAAATCTACATTCATAGCTCGACATAAAGACGAATGACCAGAAATTATTATTATAGATATATTTTTTTTATCTTTTTTTTCCTTTTCTTTCGAGCACGTTGCATAAACAGATAGTTCAAGACAGTTAACTATACATTCAGTGCAATTTAGTTCCTACTCTACTGGGTATCAAAGCACAATAAAGGAACACACAGTACTGGTGAGCTAGGCAGTTTTAGTTGTTGGGCACCTTCTTCATGAAATAAGCAGCGACAAACGACAACAAAACCGCAATACGAATACTCTCAAAGCAGGGCTTCCTTCTATAGGTAGTGATACATACGCTGGAGGCTTATAACGGTTTTTTTTTTTTCTTTTTTTCTTTTTCCCCTTTTTTCCCCCCTCCCTTCTTGGATGGGGATTTTTTTCTTTTTTTTTTTTTTTTTTTTTTTCTTCTTCAAGATTATTGCAGGTTCCCTTTAGGTAGTACATTAAAGATTTATTATTAGCATTATTATTATTATTATTATTATTATTTCAGAGAGCTAACACATATAGGGACTGGGGAAACTGGACACAGAGCTGTTGTCTTTTTGGACAACAGAAACCACAGATCACTGGCGGGGGACTGACCGTGGCCTGGCTGGAAGGAACTCTATATAGAGAGGCTACATACTGATCTCTGCTTCCTAGGGGTTCGGGGCAGCAAAAAGTCAGGTCTCCCTAAGGTTCCAGGAAAAAGCCAAGAGTCACTCTAAATAGGGATCTTCCTTCTCCCCCAAAAGGAACAATAAATTCGAGGGGAAAATTCAATAATATAATCATAGCACAGAAGAAAAAGTAAGGAATTCCTTTTCTCTCCTTCCTCTCAACTCTTTCAGAGCCTGGAGGGAAGGACTCCCCTATAAAAATAAATACCAAAGAAGCAGTGAGGTGGGATTGTAGTTTATATCCAAAGGAAGAGAAAAGAGGGAGAAGGGCAAATCTGAGATACTAGGAGAGGAGAGAGGCTGGAGGAGCTTGTGTGTGTGTGTGTGTGTGTGTGTGTGTGTGTGTGTGTGTGTGTGTGTGTGTTAGGGTGGTGGGGAGCTTGTTGAGACAGGAGCCAAAACTTTTCTGTGTCGAGATTCCTCCTCCCGCCTCCACCCAGAACCATCCCAGCACCCTCGTCTCCCCTCCCCAGCCCCCAAAAAATAAAGCTAGGGGGAAGTCCAATGATCGTAAAACCAGAGTTACAAGTATTTGACAGGTAGTTACAGTTGTGAGTCTCATTCTATTCTCTATAAAAGCGAATGACAGTCGTAAACTTCTCAATTTATCCTCTACCATAAAACGAAACTTCAAGGGAGTTGCTAAAAGAAAAAAAAAAATCTTTTCCCCCTTTCAGTCCTTGTTCTCTTCTTTTTCTTCCTCTTCTTTCTCCTCTTCCTCGTTCCCTTCTTCTTCTGTTTTCTCCTCATCTCGGGCTCCAGGAAGTTTATCCTTGTTGTTCTCCTTTTTCCACTTCATCCTCCGGTTCTGGAACCAAATCTTCACTTGTCTTTCAGTCAGTCCCAGGGCGTGAGAGACCTCAATCCGTCGCTTTCGTGTCAAATATGGATTAAAGAGAAACTCCTTTTCTAGTTCCAAGGTCTGATACCGGCTGTAAGTTTGTCGTCCGCTGCGCCGCCCAGGAGCTGAACAGAACAAAACCCCAAACCTGTTATTCTAGGAGTCGGGGGGAGGGGGGATGGGTGTCTCTTTCCTATTGCTCTCAAAAGGTTCCCCCTCTTATCCTTCCAGCTGCTCTCCCTCTACTTGAAAAGGAAATGGGAAAAAGCAACTAGGAAGAAGGAAAGTTTGGGGTTTTGTTTTGTTTTGTTTCGGTCTCGTTTGTTTTTACTTGGAAGGCGGAGACGGAGGTGGGGAGTAGGGCCAGGAGGCACCGAGTATTTGATAACTGGGGATTTTAAGAGAAAGGGGGACCGGGCAAGTTTCTCTCCACCACTACTACCTCCAAGCTTTTTCTCTCCGTGACCTCAGAAGCTTTGTTGTTGTTATTAGCTTTTGGAAGGGAGGACTGGGGAGATAATCATCCCCAAAAGAAAGGAAGCCAGAGGACTAAAGGGAAATTGGGAGGTGGCAAGATTTGTGTATCACCCTACATCTTTTCTCTTTTTACCTAATGCTTTTCCAATAAGAAAAATAATTGATCTATTAAAATGTATTATGGCTCGAAATTACTGCTAACTGGAGACCAGCAGATCAGTCACAGCCTCTCTCTGTCAATAACTTTTCTATCTCTTTTCCCCTTTTGCTTCGAAATGGGATAATGAGACTCATTATCCCTGCTTAGAGACTAAAGCTTAGAACTGCTTAGAACTAAAATCTTGAGATAACTTTATGGCTCATTCTTCAACTATTCCTTGTCGGAGGGAGAGTACAGTGCTTCTCACCAATAGGGGTGGTGGTCGGGACAAATACAGTGAAAGAGGAGCTAGACAGATTCTGTGCTTGTGTGTTTGATGAGATGGAGACATCCCTGTAAAATGAAAATTTTTGTTTGGGCACCCCTTTCTCCTTTCTTCTTCTGTCAATTGTATTAAGTTGAACAAAGTTGAGAGAAGTCGTTTTGTAGACCCTTTTGAAAGGGGAAGAAGGGGAACTCTGTAAGTCCAAATCCTGACCATTGGGATCTCCCTTGCTCTCCTGAGCTGGGGGCGGGGGGCGGTATTGGAAGGCTACTTCCCTTTACCTCCTTCCTCAGACAACATTGTTGGTCTCCCTGTGTCTCTCCCGTCCTGAGTTGGGCCCTAAACGGTATAGAGAGCTAGGGCTTTTCTGAATGCTAATAATCTCCGAGGAGTTTAGTCTCTTTACACTCTGCCCTAAAACCAACTTTTATTTTATAGATTGGTGTATGTGTGTGTATGTGGGGGGAATTTTTAACCCTTTTCACCCAGACACCACTTCCCCCACTCCTCCCCCTTCCATCGTCTCCAAACCCTCCCAGCAAATCCCCTCTACTCCCAGGCCCAGAGAAAAAGAACGAACACCCACCCAAACAAATGGGGCGGGGTGGGGGAAGCGAAAGGGGCTTGGGGGAAGACCCAAAACCAGGAGAAAAAAAGGAGTGCAAACAAAAAGAAAGTGGGGGGGACACCCAGAAAGAGACAGAGATAGACGGAGAAAGGGACAGAGAGGGGAAGAGAAAAGACTTCTCACCGTGGGGTCTCATCCATGGAAACATGAGACTGGGAGACGAGTTTTGATTTAGGTGCCCTTGTCCTTCGTTACTGTTACTGTTGGCGGAGGATTTACAGTCGGGATATTGCACGACGCTCGCCTCTTGCTGAGCCCCATAAAGAGGCTGTCTGGGGAGCGCCTCGTAGCCATAGAATTTGGAGGCGTCTCCGTGGCAGCTGAGGGAACACGGGTTCTGCTGGTAGCCGGAGTTGGAGATGCTCGAAGTCCCGTGGTGGAAGAAGTCTTGGACGTGGTGCGAGGCGTGCTGAAAGCTGGGCGCCGTGCTGCCCGGGCCGTATACTAAGGCATGGCTCCTACCCACACTTTGAGGGAACCGGCAATCGTAATACGCCGGCTCCAAGGACTCACCGCCTTTGTATTTGGAGAACAGGGGGTTGACAAAGTAGGAGCTCATGCTGGGAGCATGAAAACCCCACGGCCCCCTCTCCTATGGCTCCTGACACCCCCTGCCAGATACCCCGAATCACCGCCCCCCCCAGATGCAAACCCCAGGCAGACTGGCTCCCCTGAGTTGGGCTAGGCTGAGCTGGGGGTTAGGGGAGGATTGGGGACGCGCCTGGGTGCCTGTCTCTGTCTGCCTCTGCCCTGGTTTAGGGCAGCTCCATAGGCTAAGGGAGAGAGCAAAGCGAGGAGCTAAGCTGGCTGGCTGCTGCCGGCGTCTCTCCTTACTGTCGGTAGGTAGAGCTCTCGCTCTCTCTCACTTCGCTCTTTCCTTTAACAGCCCAGGCGAATTCCTCAGACTCCCGGCGGTGGCGGCGCTTACACGCGATTCGCGTTCATCAATCCACGACATGAAGACAGGCGAGAGCGAGGGAGAGAGAGAGAGCGAGAGAGAGCGAGAGAGAGCGAGAGAGAGCGAGAGAGAGAGAGAGAGAGAGAGAGAGAGAGAGAGAGAGAGAGAGAGCAAGAGAGCAAGAGAGAGAGAGAGAGAGAGAGAGAGAGAGAGAGAGAGAGAGAGAGAGAGAGAGAGAGCAAGAGAGAGAGCAAGAGAGAGAGAGAGAGAGTTGGGGGTTCGTGGTTGGGGGGACCTAGAAGGAGGAAGGGGAGGGAGGAAGGGAGGGGTGGAGAACGGATGGGGAGACGTGTGTGTTGGGGGGGGGAGCAAACCAGAGCTAGTAGCAAGGGGCTGATGCTTCAAGGTGCGATTTCCTATTTGAAGGTGCCTTTCCCTCCACCCCTTTTCTCCTTTCCCTTCAGCTTCATCCCGGGGACAGAGAAACACATGTATGTCACCAGGTCAGCTTAGGCACCCTCAACAGGTACGGAAGCTTTGGGAGGGAATAAACACAGGTCACCAGGAGATGGAGGCCAACTCCCCCCAGTCCTACAGAGATGATCACCTAAACAGGGTAACTATAGGGAGAAAGCAATGATCACAACATTCAATTCTCCCTATCCCTTTCATATACACTCTGCATCCTTGGTCATGTGCAATGTTGAGCTCTTTCCTTCTCTCCCAAAGAGCTGGGACCTTTTGTAAAAGGAAGATCAGTGAGACTATTTCCACGGGTGAAACATGGAAGTCCCTTTGCTTGGTCACACGGAGTGCTTCTTTTTGTTTTTTTTTTTTGTGTGTTATGTTATTCTGAACTCCTCCTCACCCAAAGGATATGGTGGGAAAGCATGTCCAGGGGAAAAAGCCAGAGGAACTGGGTAGATAGATAGCTTGTTTATTATAGCTGCTGCTCCCCTCACACACACACACATCACATATACAAATGTATGAACAAATGCTGAAAAGAATTGGCGGAGAATAAGCTAGTCTACTGGACTGTATTCTAATGCCTTTTTGCAGGTGGTTTGTCCTTTCTGTTCTTCTATAAGGGGGCAAGGGGCCTATCTTGTGTCCTCTGTTTCTCCCTCTCCCTTCCTATCTCTTATCTCTTGGCCATTTTTCTCAACTTTAAAAACCTCATCCTTAAAAGCTAATCCCCAAAAATCTGCTCTTTGGAGACTTTTCTTTTGGAGGTAAAAGAGACTCCAGAATAGGAATACATCCATTCTTTAATACATCCTTTCCCAATATAGCAGGAACTATTATTTGATTTTGGAAAAGAGACTCATTCCTTTCCTTTTTTCTTCTTCAGCCCTTTCCCATTCCAGGCCTGTCCATACAATCATGGATGTGGAATGGACTACTGTTAATAGAACCTCTGTATATATTTATCAATATTTTTCTCTAGGTGATTCTTTCTATTTCCCCCATGGCCCAAAACAAATTCAAGTTAATTCCTTTGAAAAAAGAATTGCAATGCACTTAGCATCTGGCTAGAGAGACATCTGTTTGAAGCAATAGCTCTACACAGAGAATCAGAAAGAAACAGACTTATGGGCTTTGTGTATAAAAAACTAGGCACAGAACAGGAATGGGCTTTCTTCTATTCTGCACCTTTGTATGTGAAGTTATTATAAAACTACTATACAGATACATAATGCTCTTTACATATGTGTAAATACACATTGTACAGCCTATATGAATTTCCTAAGACAGGTATCTCTATTCGTACAAATTCACACAATATGCCATACTTGTTTTCTATATGTATGTTCATAGTATATGCGTACATTATACAGTTCTGTATATGAACGTTAAATATGCATGCACAATACATTCTGCATATGCACATTCTTGCTATTTACATATGTGCATGTTATATATGACACATATACATGAATATACCTATTCACCTTACAATGCCTTTAAACCTTTGCAATTCGAAAAAAATTGTTTTTCCCACCCCTCCTAGATTTAGGATTTTAAGGGAATATATTGAAATCTAATCTTTTTTTTTTTTGCCCATTCCTCAATAACAGGATCTCAGAATGGAGTCTCAAGGGATGGAAAGTGCCCAGTTGGTAGGAAAAATAACCTCGGAGCTCCTAGATTCTTTCCAATTTCACAATGTTCTTCAGGAAATGTGGTGCCAGCAAATCCCTCAAAATGTGAAATTCTATTAGTTTGAAAGGAAGGATTTAGAAAAGAGCTTTTCTCTTTTTTTTCTCTGAAAAACAAAACAAAAACAAAACAAAACAAAACAAAAAACCCAATCTCTACCATTCTATAGGAAAATCTCCATCAGAAACTTCAGGTATTTTCTGGGACCTCCTCCCCAGCATATTAAAAAAAAGCTTAGTCCCTACCAACAATAACATTTCTCCCTTCCACCTAACACACATACCCCAGCAATCCAAAGAGCATATTTGAGGAGATAGAAAACAGAGACGAAATATTCTGGAAGATGCCTATTTTGAAGAAGGATTCTTCAGTTATACACAACCATCCCCAGTCTTGGGGTGGTGGAAGAAAGAGAAAATGATCAAAAAGGTGTGATTATTGAAGTTGTTAGGGTGAGGGAGAAAGGGCAATGCATGTGGGGGAGGGGCGCCTAAAGGTGGGTACTCTCCCTCTAGAGCTCTCTTAAAGCAGGTTTCCAAAAATGAGACATTTCTGGAATTCCACGATTTTCAGGGGGGTGGGGAGGGTCGGCGACAGTATTCCAAGGAAATGTCATAAATACTTTACCTTCCTGCCCCATAGGAGGCCCGGCCAACCTAATCAGCTCTCAGACTCTTTGCCTTATCTTTTAAGGGGGGGGTTTGTCGAGAATATCTCTGTCGACATTTTATGGTCCAGAGAAATCACCGCTATAAACGCATTCTTCTCCGGCTTTGTGTCTTGGAATGCGACTGGATCCCCCGAGGGTGGGTGGTGAGCGAGAAGGTTCCCGCTACCAAAGTGGTGATGGTGGTGGGGTGTGTGTGTGAGTGGGGGGGGGGTGTCGAGCGCTATGGGCCAGGATCAGGTTCTAATGGACTGTGGTCTTTGTGATTTCTCTTCTTTAAAATGCAGGGAGCCTTTAGTTTGATCCTATGGATATCCTAGGCTGGCAATAAAGGAAATGTTTGGACGTCACTCCTCTCCATGCGTTTTTTCGCGTCCTCCATCCCCCACCCTCGCCTTTGGTACCACGAATTTATGTCTATTTGTCCGGGTCATCCTGGGTTTGTGTTTTAATTATGCAGTCTATTTTATTTCTTATCTCCTGGTGGAAACAGATTATTTTCCCTCTGAGAAAAGAACTGCGAGGGCTCCCTGACAGGGCGAGGGCCTTCGCTCTCCAGCTTGCATTAGATATTAATTTACAAATCATAGGTGAGAGAATTTATACATATTTGTTTAGATTTGTGTGGTGGTGGTAAGATTGATTCTGCCCCTCCTTTCCCCCCCAATTCCCCACAACAGTCCTACAGCGTAGATGGAGTAGCAGCGGCCATACCCGGCGAAGTGGATTCTAACATTGAGCAACAGCGCCACCTCGCGTTCAATTGCATAAATGCACGCAGTAGGGGAGGATGAAAAAAGAAACTGCGGGCTCTTTGGAATACATTCAGGTTAGAAATAACGAAGAAAGGTTAGGGGTAAGAAGTCTCAATAATAGTGTGAGAAAATTGGGGGAGTTAAGGCGGAAGTGGAGCTCTTAGATGTCTCAATTACGATATCTTAGCACTTAAAAGAATTATCTCCAATAAAATTCTAATATTTGTTATTTGTTACTTCTTCCCCTCCATACCTCTCCCTCTGAGCTTAGTGCGATGTAAATCTAGGGTTTTGGTTTTTTTTTTTTTTGTTGTTTTTTGTTTTGTTTTGTTTTATTTTGTTTTGTTTTTTAAGCCATTTCCCATTTCAGGCAACCACATGCACACTCGGACATCCTCCCCCACGTCCCGCTTCTTACCCTCTTCTCTGTCCCTTTTCATGTCCCAGTCCTCCAAAGGCTTGGCTCTAAGGTGGGACATTTAATCCTCTGTGGTGTGTGTGCCCCCCCTTGTTTTTAATATACCCCTTCCCCCCATTACTTCCAGCCAGTGAGGTCCTGTTCTCTGTGGCCCGTAGACAAAACACTCCTATAATCCGATTTCAAAGGAAAGAACGTCCACCTTATTTAAACCATAAAACAATTAAACCCAGACGTCTAGCCAGCTCAGCGATGCTGTTTTGTTCAGTCCTATTCAGGACCCAGCTCAGGGAGACAAACAGCGTCATAAAAGTGGCATTTTGGAGCTGCGGAAATGTACCTATCAGTCGCTTCCCGAAGTCGAACAACCTTTAGGGTTTTGTTAGTCATACAAAGGAACAGGGGAAGATGTGGGAGGGGGAGAAGGTTAGAGAAGGAGGGAGTTTGCTATCCCCCACTCGCCCTTCCTTCCCTTCACCTCCCACAGATGATTTTAAAAACCCATAAATTACAGTAAATCAAATCACAGAATTGGGCTTAGAAACCCCAGAAAAGACTAGAGGAAGCGTTATAACAGAACACAGCACAACTGAGTTCGAATCGCGTCTTACTATCTCCTATTACCCTTGTCTCTCTTTCTTCCTCTCTCGGAAGGGAGCAGGGAAACCCGCTCTAGGCTGGAACCTGGTGGAAGATGCAAAAAGAGAGGCGGGTGCAGAAATGCAGTTCAGGGGTTAGGGTGGGCCCTGGGGAGTGAGGGAAATGCGACAAGATTAGTGGCTACTTTGTAGGAAGGATTGTGAGGAAACACATTTCTTCAGGATCTAGGAGTGGGGGGTGGGGGGAAAGAGAAAGGAAAGATGGAGATCAAGGACCAGTCTTTCTTCAAACGAAGTTTTGTGGTAGGATAAAAGATGAAATTGAAACCCAGCCCGAGGAACAAGAGCAGAGAAATTGGAGTAGGTGGTGATGGTGGAGTTGGGGTGTAGAAAGGGGAGTGAAAAGGAAAGAAAAGCACCCTTCACAGGGTCAAGAAAAAAAGGTTTCAGAAATTTGGGAAGCTAAGGTTTGACGGTGGAGGGGAGAAACTCCATCCTGAAGGATAAATTTGTGGGGTCAGATTTTCCTCCACAAACTTTGTGCATTAAAACCTTTATGACTTTTAACAGTCTTCATCTGGCCTGGGCCAGAGCTGTGTTTATTGGAGGTGGGATGGGATATGGAGAAGCTACTGGTGCCCAAAGTCATCTCTATCTTTCTTTAAAGTGATTAGTTTGGAGGAGAGGGAAATGAACAGCGGGCCTCAGATTATATTAATTTTTATGGCCTAGGGACACATCAAGACGATTCCACCACTACCACCACCCTCACCAAAATGGGACAGCTTGAGATATTAAAGGGCCATATTTCACGCAAGCTGAGTTTAATAGTTTCCAGATTAGGGGATTTCCAAGAAAAGGGGAGATGATCTGGGGACCAAGGCTTGTCCCTGCCTGCTCAGAACGGCTTCTTACTAGCTGGATGAAAACTCTTTTCCTTTAGGGAAAGGAGTCCCAAACAGTTAGTAAAGTGTCCCCAGAACATGACCTCTGGAAGTTATAAATTCAATTTTGGGGGGGGGGTTGCAGTCAGATATTCTGGGTTCACCTGACCCAGTAAAAACTCCTAAGACCTCGTTGACCCTGGACACTTCCAGAAACACTCTCTCACCATTCCCCATCCCAGAGGAATTCATACTAAGCATCTTCCCACCACCTCCGAAGCCCTACCCCTTCAAAGAACAATAGTGCAAAGTGAAATTCACCGAGACAAAGATAGATAAAGTTAGAATGGTGCATATGGAAGAAAATCGAAATAAGATTCACTTCTGCTTGCACCTCACCACTGTTCTCTCATCCTCTTTCTCTCTTTCCCTCCTTCCCTACTTCGACCTGTCTTTCCCTTTCTCCTTGCAACCCTCATTTTCCTCAAATCCTTTCTTACCACCCCCATATCCAAAGACTGAACCTGAAACTACCCCCATCCTTCTTCTTTCCTCCTCCTTTCCTGCTTTTCGTTCAACAATTCCTCGAAGCGCCGGCGCTCTCCTAGGCAAGCATCCAGGTTGGGATTTCTCCCAGCACCCAACTTTCATCTTCACCTATCACCCCCCTCCGATCTCGTGTAGTCATAAATTATTACAATTCATTACGCCAAGGGCAAACATTCTACGGCACGTCTCCCCACCCCCACCCCCCGCCCACCCCCGTGCCCCAGCCAAATCGGGCTAGAAGTAGTAGAGGAGACTGGCCTCCTTGGTCTCCCTGCTTGCACTCTCTTTCCCCCATTCCAGCAAAACTAGTCATTTGCTCTTCCCAGTCAGACTGTCTCTCCCCCCTCTTTATTTTCATCACCCCTTCTCTCTGCCCCCTCCCCCGCCAAAAAAAAAATTGTAGAAGGTTTCCCTACGAATTCCAAAGCGGGGGTCAGAGGAAGAAGAAATAAAGAGGTCTGGATGCGTTTGGATGTCTTGTTTTTTAAGTGGCTTCGATATATTAACACAGAGCTGTTCTACCATAACAAACAGAACGACAATACAGGACTTTTGTGTGACTAGAAGGGAACCCACGAATATGTACAAGCCCCCCAAAGCCGCCCAGGCGGCCAGCGAGCCAGCTCCGGGCCTTGACTTCGGCTCCAGCTCGGGCTCGGGCTCTAGCCCTGGCTCTATGGAAGGGGGAAGGAAGGGAAAGAGGGAGGAAGGAAAGGAGAAAGGGAAAGAGGGAGGGAACCCTGCTTAGTTTCGGCTGCAGCTCAAGCCCAGGCCGCTGGTGCTGTGGGGCCACTGGTTTCGTGGCCTCTTTTTTTCTTTTATGTCTTTTCTTTCTTTCCTCTTTTTTTTTTTTTTTTGGTTGTTGTACAAAATTTGCACGCAGGGCGCCCCAGACCCGGGGAGGAGAGACACGAACCAAATAAGATACTAAAATAATAATAACAATAATAATAATATTAATAATAATAATAATAATAGAGATATAGAGATTCAAGTACTGGCTTCTCTGAAGAAAGGAGGAAGAAAAATCACATGTTTTTTGTGTGTATTTGTGTGTGTGTGTGCGTGTGTGTTATGTGTGTGAGCTATGCCGTAGAGCTGGAGGAGAGAACGCGGCTCCCCTCCTCCCCGCCACCTCGTCGCTGAGGCGAACTAACTCTAAACACCAAATTTTCAACACTGAAATTCCCCCAAATGACAACATTTTTCTTTCTTTCTGTTTTTTTTTTTGATTGTTTTGTGTATGTGTGTGTATTTTTAAAGATGGTTCGCTTTTTTCTTTCTTTCTTTTTTCTTTTTTTCTTTTTTTTTCTTTTTTTTTTCTTCTTCTTCTTTTTTTTTTTTTTTTTTTTTTTTTTTTTTTCTCGCTCTCTCGCTCGCTCTCTCCCTTCCTCGATTGCTTGCTCTCTCGATCTCATTCCCGCCCCGGTTGGGGTATTTTTGTGTGTAGTTTTTGTTGTTGTTGTTGTTGTTGTTGTTTTGTTGGTGGCGGTGCCGCCGTCTTCGGCTGCCGCTGGGTCGCTGGCTCTTAGGATTGCTCCTTGTCGGTTTTCTCCTTGTTCATCTTTTTCATCTTCATCCTCCGGTTTTGAAACCAGATTTTGACCTGGCGCTCGGTGAGGTTGAGGACCCGGGCCACCTCGTACCGACGGTCCCTGGTTAAATACATATTGAACAGAAATTCCTTCTCCAGTTCCAGTGTCTGGTATTTGGTGTAGGGACATCGCTTCTTCCTTGTAGATCGAGCGTGGATCCAATTAGCTACTGGGTTACCTAGGGGAGCCAGGCACAGAGCAGGGTCAGGGTCTTTTTCCAACTCAACTCCCTCCACCCCCACTCCACCTCCATGTTCTGAGCCCCAATCCTTGTCCCAAATCAAAGGTCTGCAGGCCCTTTAACACATAATACATATACATATACGTATATATGTATCTGGATGTATTTATTTGTGTGTGTACATATGCATATACACAAACATATATATATACACATATGATATGATAAATACAATATTTTGTATGATATATATATATATAATATTATATGTGTATATATACATAAACTTGAATTTAAAGATGTTTTTCTTACTATTGGGGGGGGACTGCTCTAGTTATATTTTTCCTTCTAAAATCTGACACCTAAAGATATAGAAAATCCCAAGCTATCAAAGCCCATAATCCTCCCTCCCCTCAGCTCTAGAAGGAGTAATTCGAGAATATCCTCATAAAAAGTCCAAATTCCCAACCATTTCATAGGCCCATAAACGCTTCTCTCTTGTTTTTTATTTTTATAGCGAGGTCTCTCTCCTCCCCATACCCCCCCTCCCCCTTCCATCCTCCCAGCCCTCCACCAAGTCCTGCAATTTCAGCAGCTCTGTTTTCCTGACCCTGAGTAGTCCTTAGCCTAGTAGGGCTACCAGTACCAGCTCCAACCTCAATTTCAGTCCCAATCCTAGCCAACTCCCAGCTTTTCTCCTCTCTCCTATTTCCCTGCTCTAACTCCGATTAGAACCCTGCTGAGGCGAATTCTCAGGATGATGCTAGGGAGACAGAACTCAGGAACATTCCTAGAGAGTACCATAGTCCTTCCCAACCCTGGCTGAGGAGGGAAAAGAAGCAACCCAATTTTACTATCTTCCCCAATTTTGGTTTTATCATCTTCCCCACTTACTCTTTTCCAACCCCAGAAAGGCTTGCCTCCAGTTTCAGGTTTATTGAGATGGCTGGGGGAGGTACAAGGGGAAATGTTTCAGAGAGCTATAATTAGGCCCTAGGTTGGAGCCATCACTAAACCTCTGTGAGTCTGAAGGAAGAGAGTCTTGCTGCCTCCTTCCCATATCTCCCCACATGCTGCTCCTACCCCAGGGACAATTTGGATAACCTTACTACTTGCTTCTTCAGTCACTGAACTCATTCATTCTCCCCACTTTGGCCCTGTTTGTGCTGCATGCTCCTCTCCAACCTTAAATCCAGTTTGTCTTTCCTTCTGTCTCATTCTATACTTTCAATAGCGCAAGTATCCCTGAGGAGGGGTAGCCAATCCCACTGATAACACAAGGAGATGCTTTTCCATAGCGCACCCCCTAGTTTCTGTCCCATCCAGCTTTCCCTCAGCCCACACTTCTTCAAGGCTAAGGTGGCATACACCCTTGCTCCATCTATCTCCTATTTCACAACTCTTGCTACCCTGACACCTCCAACTTCCTATTCTTCCCCACCCCCCATCCCATTTCAGATCCCTTATCTCTCCTTCGCTTGATGGTGATGGTGGTAGTAAGGAAGTGAATAAAATTTTCTGTTTTATGAACCTCATGTGGAGAAGGGAGCCTAGGGGTAACTGGGGTGGGAGGGGGCTTTAATTTTTTTTCCCCTTGTAGGTTTTCCTCTCATCTCACTCCATCCTCCTCACCTCTTCCCCCTCCCTACCTCAAACTAAAAAAATGAACCTTGCCCTCGATCCAATCTTTGGCCCTGCCTCTGTTTCTTAGAAAGTGAAGATAGAGCCAAAAAGCTTGGGGTGGGAAGGAAGTGGTGGTCAGGGAAAGACTTTCATGAAAGCCAAAGCAAGTGAGGAGTTGCCCCCTTTCCCCCTCTCCTACACTCACCCTGGTCTGTCTCCCCACATTTCCCCAGACATTCCGGTTCTTGAAAGCCCCCCAAGGTAATTCATTTTTATTGAGTCTTCTTCTCCCCCCCCCCCACTCCCAGAGGTTGTAATCTGGCTCTTTTACCCACCCCCTCCCCTCCTGTGCGGGTTGTAAAGGAAAATTCCTCCCAACTTACTCGGGTCCAGTTCTGTCTTCTCCTCTTTGTGCTTGCTGCTGGCCAGCGCGTCCGACTCCGGGGAGGGGAGAGCCTGCGGAGTCCGGTCCCGAAGCTCCCCGGGAGAGCCATACATGTAGTCTGGGTAACTCCGCCCGTCCCCCGGGCCACAGTCCGCCCGGCGGCCCGGATAGGCATCGGGTTTGAGGGCGTAGTGGCGGCCCCCAGCTGGAAAACTGGGGAAGGAGACGGCCCCGGACAGAGGCTCCAGCCAAGTCCGCATATACCGCGTGTCCGCTCCAAGGTGGGGCTGGTGGGTGTAGGGGTGGTAGACGACAGAAGACTGGGAATGGACCGGAGCCCAGGACGTGGTGAACACTGCCGGCTTAGGGGCAAAGCTACAGGACGGAAAATCGCTACAGTCCGGGACTAAGCCGGTGGGTCTGGCCGCTGCGGGGTGAGCCCCAGTGGCAGGGAACCTGGACGCTAGGAGATCTTCATTCTCATGGCTGATCAGGGAGTCCACGTAATAGTTACTGATGGGTCCCGTCGCCGACATCGTTAGAGGGTTTTACATACATAAGATTATTGTATGAACTGTATATGTACTTTTTATCTGCTCACAGAACAATCAAGGCAGGTAATTATTTTTCCAGCCTTTTCCCCGCATCCTATTGGCTCTTCGGCCCCCACGTGATCGTATTTACCCAAAAATACGGCGCGGATCAATGCGCAGGGGCTTTTTTCCCCAGCTTTTCCCCCCTCTCCTACCCACCCTCCCCCCCGCCCTCAGCTGATCCCCCGGACCTGCGTTTTACTGGGGGGGAGAACCTCTGTAAATAATGGGATCCCCCCATTCTATTTTTCAGGAAAGCGTATCTCGTCAGAGAAACCACACCACTTCTTCAAGGCTACCCCCTAAGACGTCCTATCCCCCCCCATAATTTTTAACCAGGTGAAAAAATTTCACGACGTCTCCCGAGTCAGTTCATCCCAGTCCCTTCCTCGCTTCAGGCCAGGAATAGGGGTGCCCTGAAGGGGGAGGAGATGGGAGAGGTAAGACTGAGGAACTATTTCTTGACGTAATCTATCTCTGTCGGCTCCAATGCTCCCGCAGTCTGAGTGCGAGCAGAGATCAGGCGATTGTCAGTTCTCAACGTGGGGTTTTAAACATGTTTTATTTTATTATTATTTTTTTAATAGCACATACCTCTGTGTCTATTTCAATATTATCATCATTCTAAAGGGGAATGAGGAGATCCACTGAGATGGGACAAGTAAGGGGGTCTTTTCTCAGCCCGAGCTGCACACCCCCAAATCGTGGCAGAAAGGAGAGAGAAGGGGGTACAGCAATGGAGGAAGATAGAAACTATGCATCCAGCTATATCAATCTCGATTGTGTAGCCTCGGAAATCCTTTGCTTCTACCATAGACAAATAGTATTTTTAATTTATTGTCTGTATCTATTTTTCTTTCCCAGCTTCAAGAAGTGGAGGAGAAGCCTACATAACTTGAGTGCATTCGCCTAATCCAGCATTTCTGCTCTGTTTTCTTTCTCCCCAATCTTCCTCTTTGCCCCCTCCCCAAGAAAAGTCACTCTGTCTGTCTGCACACAGGAAGACAGAGAGATACACGGAGAGAGCCCTTGGTCGTCGGCAAGTAGCTTGTTTTTACGTCCGTCAATAAAATTTTTATGAGGATCATTTGATTGTTCATAAATGTGTCTTTCATTAAATAAAAGTGTAGGCTGTTTTTGGAACGAGAGAAAGGCAATGCTGTGTTGGGAGAAGGCAATTTCTTCAAGGGGTATAAACAGAAGTCCAGGAGAGGGGGTAATATGGTTGCGTGGGAAAGGTAGGCAACTTTATTTACATCCAGTGGAAAAGTTGATTTTCCCCAAGCCCCTTTCTTTTGTGATTTGAACTAGATGCTCATATCCACTGCCTCATGACCCTTCTGCATGCTACTTCTGTGTGTCTGTCGGTGTGTCTGTCTTTCTGTCAGCCTGTCTGTCGAGAAAAATAGGTAAGGGGACATCTAGACAAGCATAGAAAATTCGATGTGTGGGGAACCAGGGCTGGAGGAAGGGGGAAGGAAGGGAAATCTAGGGTTGGAGCAATGTCCTCAAGATCAAATCGAGTCTGGCACAGAGAAAATGATATAGAACGACTTAGGAGAGAAAGGAGGGTAACATTTCAGGTCACGGTGGAGGAGACCCAGGATCTATTGGAAGGGGGAGGGGAGGGGAGCAAAAGAGATTGAGTTTGATGAGTCTTTGGACAGAAATGGGGAAAGTGGAATTCCCAAATAAGAATAACATCTTAGCCTGTCTCTCCTCTGTCTCCCCCAGGATAAGATCAAACAGGGGAGGGAGATGGTTTTCTTTTTTTGATGACCCTTCTGTGTTGGGAATGAAAGGGGGAAATGTGTCCTGGAGAGGGGAAAAGAAGGGGGAAAAGGAAGGGAGGAAAAGACGATAGATAGACAGATAGAGAGAGTGAGACAGAGAGACAGAGACATACCGAGAGACAGAGAGCGAAAGAGAAGGAGGAAGAGGAGGGAGGAGGAAAGGGAAGAGGAGTGAGAAGGGGGAAGAGAGAGTGTTGGGGGAACAAGAAAGTTAGTGGGGACAAAGAAGGAGAAAGAAGACCTTAGAGGGAACCCCAGGCCTGTAGGCCCACTCTCTGCTACTCTTCCTCTTTCCTATAACTTCTCCCCAGTTCCAAGGACTTCTCAATTTCGGTAGAACGGGGCTTGATTTTCGACGCATGGGGGGATAGAATGAGCTCTCACACTGGCTATGCAGCCGAGTCCCTCAATCCGAGCCGCGATCTCTCGGCTCTCCTTCCCTTTCCCTTCTAGTAGGGTGAATAGAAATGAAACTCGGTAGGAGAGTGACGGTGGGGGGAGTGGAGAATCAGAAAAACCTTAGTAAGAAATATAAATATCCCTTTGGCCTTGATGGAGTGTTGTGTTTAGCTGTCAATCAAAAATATCCACCGGCTAGTTCAAGGAAAAGACCAGATCCTGGCCCCTTAGGCTGCGGCTTCCTCAAAATTCCATACTATCCAACAACTTCGCCCTGGCGATTGTCCTCAGCCTCGGAAGGGAGCAGGTCTACAGCCCTTGTTCTGTCCCGAAAGTGGTGACAGCAATGGGATATGAAAATGTCCTTTACAATGAGAGAACTAGGAAGCAGCCACAGAGAGGGGGGCGTCTTGGGGACAGACTCGGAGACATAGGCGGGAATAAGAAGAGAGGAAAAGAAAAGAGGGAAGAAAGGGAGAGGAGAAGAAAGAGAAGAAGAATGAGGAAGAAGGGTAAGATAATGAGAGAGAAAAAAGAAAGAAGAGAAGAGAAATAGGAAAGAGTGGAGCCTGGAGAAGAAAAAGGGAGGAAGAAAGAAGGATGGGCTAGGATAGCGGAAGAGCTGCTCCGAGGAGAAATGCCATTGTGCAGACAGGCATGTCCAGCCCCGCAGCCGGCAGGGACCTGGCTTGTTGGCCGCCCGGCCCAGCCCGGCCCCCTCCCCGGATGCAGGGCGTATAATTCCATCCGGATGGAAGGACACAAAGGAGGGAACGGCGGATAGGGGGCTTCCTCTCTGCTCAGGCCGAGGGGTGCCCTGTTCTAGTCTGAGCAGCTACTGCAAACCAAAATGAGGAATGGGGAGCAAGTGAATCAAATACATCCCTCCTGGAAACCTGGGGAGTCCAGCTAGGATCCAAGCCACTTTCTATTCATGAAAAATATGGAGAAAAGAAGAAAATTTACCACCACCTCTCCCAAATCCCATTCCTCCCCACCCCTGCATCCTAGTCTGTCTCAAGTCGAGTCTACCTCAGCCCTCAGTTTCAGACTTACTGAGACCCTTCCAATCAGGATTTTTCGCAAGCAAAAAGGATATCCTGAAGCTTTCTTCTCTATTGGGAAGGGGGTTATGGTATAAGGGGTAGGGGGGAGAGTCTCCCCGAAATATAAAGTGTTTCTTTAAATTGTTGCCTCCTTCCTTCTTGCCACCCCCATCCCTTTTCAACTTCATACAGCTGTCTTCCGATCTCCTGACTTTGCTAATTATTCCATGACAGTCCAATTCCCTTGACTTCTCTTCTGGCCTCCGGATTTCTTCAGACGCTAAATCCCCCATGAAACTGACAGAGGATTTTCGCCTCCTTCTTTGGGGGCTTTAACTTGGGTACTTCCTCCTCTGCTTCTAACCCAAGTGTAGAAAGCAGACTCCCACCACCACCAAAACCTCAGTTTTTAAATGGCATATTTAGTTCCTTAAACTCGCTGCTGAGATATCCCTTTGAGGACTAGAAGGAGGGCAGGGTGCAAACCCATTGAGTCCAAATTTTGTCTCACAGACCCTTCCACTGTGTTGCCTCCTTCTTCAAGCAACTTCCCATTCATTTTGCTGCCTGTCCCCAACCTCTGAGGTCCTGTGTTTTGGGGTGAAGTAGAAGGCCTGAGAGATGGGACAGATTCTTTTGAAACAAACTAGCCCTTCAGTGACCAGAGAAACTCAGAGGAAGAAGGGGAGAGGATTACTTAAAAACTCTAGACCATTTTTCCTGGTTTGTGCTTAGTTATTCGAATCTCCTGCCTGATTCTGCACCCCCACCCTTCCTTTCAATTTCTCGCTGAGTGAGATCTGGAGAGGACAGACAATCCGAGGCCACGGAGAATCCTATGTAAGGAGGGGGAAACATTCAGCAGTTTGTTTTATTTTTAGTTTCGTTCGTTGGCCTTCCCTCTTCTGTTAGGGGTCTCTCTCCCCCAATAATTCCTCTCCTGGCATATGATGCACACCCCCAGATCGCTGGAGGTCTTGGAGAAGGAGGAGACTTGATTATTCCCTTACCACTCCCCCACCCACGCCGGCCTGGGCAGCTGCGACCTAGCGCTGGGGTACCGACAGAAAGGCAAGAGAGTTGTCGCCCGCCCCCCGAGTCCTGTTCCCCGCCCCCCCTCACTCCCCACTTCGTCCCTCATTCTTTGAATTTACTCCAGTTCAATCCACACCGTCAAGTTCGGATTAAAACTAAAATAGACTTTTCTCTATCGTCAGTCCCGTCGCCCCTCCCTGCCCGATTTCTCTCCCTAGCGGCGGGCGCCTTCAGCCCGTCTCCCTCGTTCCACCCGGAGCTCCCCTCCCACCCACTACCCAGTCCTGAATCTCCCTTCCTGTCCTCGGTCCATCTGCTTTCATTCTCTTCTGCTCCAGATGTAGGCTCGTTTAATGTACTTGGGTACATTCTTTCCCCCTACCTTTCTCCCAATCCCTTTCATGCTCCCCCTCCACTTTCTCCCCTTATTTCTCCCTCTTTGTTTCGAGAGGAAAGGCTCGTTCTAAAGCCTAGTTTGAAAGAAGAAACTGAGTCTGGAGCAGCAGGTCTGACTAGGGAGGGAACCCAGGCGTCCTGGCTGCATGCAAGGCATTGGTTTTTCCGATTCAGGTCAGTATCTATGATCTATCAATACATGAATTCAGATCTCCAAAGAGAAAACGGAGCAAAATGCACACCAGTACTATCAAATATCTATAAACACAACACACACGCACACACACACACACACACACACACACACACACACACACACACACCAAATCAGAGCAAGCTGACGGGTTGTCTTCCGATTAACAGACATTTCCCAACCGGCCCAGGAGCCTATGATTCTAAGGAACTTGTTCCAAGGTCCCCACGTAGGGCCTATTTCCCATGGAACGAAGCTAAGCGTGGGCTGGGGGTGGGGTGGGGGACCAGAAACAGAGGGAAAGAACTGGGGAGCTGGTCCCAGGGCTGGAGGTATCCGGCCGCCCCCGCTTAGTCTACAATCCTTCCATCGAATTGTGTTACCTGCCTCTTTGTGTCGTGTTTGTGTTGCAAAGGATTTTGCAGTGACTTTGGATTCTAGACTAGGGAGTCGAGGAGGCGAGAGGAGAGACAATACAACCAACCCGAAGTACAATTAAGGAGCCCGAGCTGCTGTTCTCTCCCCCTCCCTCCCGCCTACACCTACCCCACCCCCTCCCCTGGATGGAAGCCTGCCTGCCAGCCCGAAATCTCCAGGCGACACAGGAGCCCCAAGCTCAACCGAAGACCTCCGATCACCCACGAAGGAAGAAGGGGGGAAAAAGCCCTCAAACTTCTTATATTTAGGCTCAATCGTGAACAGTGCAAAGGAATAAAAAATTTTTTTCATCTTGCATTTAAAAGATTTTACAAAGCGATTTAAAACCGACAGCGATGACTGTGTCGGTGGTGAACCTTGCATCAACAGAGACATTAAGCACCCAGACATACACACACTCATCAGTGTGTGTATAAAATCAAATACAGGTTCAACATTACATGGGGCCTTAAGACGCCGCAGGCACATTTCCCTACCTTTTCTTCTTTTTCTGTGGCTTCCCATGCCAAGGACCGGGACGCCATGGTTCCCCTTCCATGGGCCCATTTTGCCCCTTGGAAGAGCCTTCTTTACCTGCTGGTCTGTCTCCCTGCGGCGGCCGCAGCTGCCGGGTCGGCTCCTCCAGAGGCGGCTCCCCTCCCCGCCCGCCGCCGGGGAGAGGAGAAGCCCCCAGCAAGCCGCAGCCTCCCTCCCTCCCTCCCTCCCTCCTCCCGCTCCTCTCTGGGCCCTCCCGCGGGCGACCTGCTCTGGACCCTGTCCAGGTAGCTCCAACGAGGAGGGAGGAAAAAAAAAACAACAAAAAAACAAAAACCTGGCCCTTTAAAAAAAAAAGGAGAAAGAAAATCCTAACTTTTATTTATTTTCCATTCTCTGGCCATTGGTCCATGTCGGTGGAACCTCCTGGAAATTACCCAGTCACCAGAGCACAAGATTTTCAGCCAGCGTTCACAAGAGAGAGAAATCTAGAGGATATGCTATGCTATATATCACATATTAAATAAGTAAAGCACACATATAAATATATAATATACATTAAAATGCAAAAGCACAAATATATCTACTAGTAGCTTTTTACCCCCTGATTTTCCACAGTTCACTAAATGTACCCAAAGTTCTCTTAGACAAATTAGAAAGGTAGCCTTCTGTCCCCATCCCATTGAGGGGAGTCTTACCTGAGTTCAAAAGCAAAGCTGTGCTCACCTTCTCCTTCAACCACTTGTGTACCAGTAGTCCTTTGCCTCTCCTCCCCTTCAGCTACTGCTCCACTATCGGCCTCTGCCGCTCTCCCTACCCCCTGGACAATCCTTCTAAAGACCCTAACCTCTTCCCCACAAAAAAAGCACAAAGACCCCAGACCTAGTTTCTCCTTTACTCCTATTCTCACCCTCACCTCCCCCTGCCTATCACAGCCTGCACTGCCGTTTTCACCTGTTCGAGAGATCGTCTGTCAATCCCAAGAGATAGAGACGAGTCGAGGGTACCAGAGTCGGGGCCCATCAGCAGCCAGAAAGGAAGCGCCAATTTAGATAGGAAAGGTCGGAGCAAAAGAGCCCACTGTGGCTGGCTGTGTGTCTCTATGACCAAGCCCTCTCCCTCTCCCTCTCTCCTTGCTTCCTTCCCTCCGCAAGTCTCAAACACACACGCCGAGAGTTCAGCTCTATAAATCCTAGCTCCTCTTTCCCATATCATAATTAAAAAAAACCAGTAGGGGAGGTTTTAACTTTTATTGCGATTTCTGGAGTTGGGCTGAGGAGCATATATTAAGTTTACGCTTATGCGCTCTCGGCGGGGAGGGTCCTTTAAGAAATAAAAATCCATCTTAATATCCGCAGACGAGAGAGATAATTTTTTTCTTCCTCTTCACGCTGTTCTTTCGCAAGACTCCCTTCGAGCGAAGCGAATAAATAATAATCACCATCTTAGAGAATACCTCCCGAACCAGGGCCAGAGAGTCACCAACTCAGGAGGCGAAACTTGGCCCTTGCCTGGGCTCTTGGAACTTCTCCTGGCGAATTTCTAGGGATCTTGGGGGAGACATTCCCTTAGATCACCCCATAGTCATCCTCTCTCTAACCCCAAGAGAAGGACGGGTGAAATAGGGAGCTTCAAGGCCCGAAATCAAGCAAATCGTTTGAGCATTTCGGTCCATCTGGGAAAATCTCATTCTCCTGCTGTCCGGGATTGGGGCCCTCCTCCAGGAAAAGCCCACAGGATCTGTTCTCTTAAAGAACTAGAAGCTGCCCATCTCCTGTCCAGTTCTCAGCCTAACATCACAGCCAAACGAATAAGCAATAGGATTGACAGAACTAGCAGAGTCAGCATGCAAAACTCTCAGGCCAGGAGAGCCCCTCGATTCCCCCCAGGCTGAGGCGGGCCTCTGTTCACTTTCCAAAATTCCTCCCTGCCCCCACTTCCTTCCTAAGGATCCATCCAAATGCCAGAGGTGATCCCCCAAATTCCAAAAAGGGAAGTGGGGTTCCTGGACAGGAAGGAGACAGACAGACAGACAGACAGACAAGCTCAGGCTGTGAAAGGAAAGACTTTCATTTTCCTCTCCAGCTTCCATTTGGTTTCTTAGGAGTTTCATAATAGATCCCTTTGTAATTTAGTGATAAAAATAAATGTGTGTAAGTGCATCACAAGAAATATATGTATGTGTTTTATTAATACATTTGCACACACATACACGAAGACCTACAAGATGTAAACAGCACCACACACGCACACACACATTTCCCCTACACACATACAGATGTGTATATGTAGATCAATATATGAGTATCTGATGCATTATATGTGTGTATTGAGGAGAAACCTAGTTTTACATCTTTTCTCTTCCTCACTGAGTTTATATAGCATGTAAAAAATTAGACTAATTGAGCTTCTCTTTCTTGATTTTGTCCCTATCTCCCAGAGAAAAGGGGGTACATCAGCCCCATTTTCTCTGCCTGCTCTACTGCTTGACAGGGCGTCAATCCTTTTGAGGCCTCGGAAATGACCTAGGGGCTCCAAGCCAAACTGGGGGAGATAGAGGCAATGACTTGAGGAGGAGTCTTTGCAAAGTTTTTATATCTTTCAGTGCCCTTTCCCCCACCACTTTCCAATATCTTGCCAAATAGATATGTTAATAGATGAAGAGGCATTTATTGCCTAAACATTTCTTTTAGGAAAGTGGGTCACATGGACTCTCAGTTTCAAAGAGACAGAAGACAGCCAATTTCCAGGAAACATTGGCCCTTACTGTCCAGTAGGATTGGAGAAGGTCGCTGTTACTTCTACTTGGACTTGATGGCTTCCTTCGAATGCAACATCCCCCAAATCAACCCACATTCTTTGATTCAGAGATCAAACAGAAAGGGGGGGAGTAGTTTGGCTAGAATCCAGAGCTCTCATCTCCTTTTTCCCCTGAAGTCACCCCCAACTTTCTAAAGGATCTTTCCCTGTATAATTATATCAAAATCCTTTCTTCTCTTCAAACAGATTCTTACCTAAGAAAAAGAGAGAGAAAAAGAGAGAGAGAGAGAGACTGAGAGAGAGAGAGAGAGAGAGAGAGAGAGAGAGAGAGAGAGAGAGAAGAAGAAGAAGAAGAAGAGAAGAGAAGAGAAACCATGTAGGCGAAACTCTACTCCTTATTTCCCTATCTTATTCTCCCCCTTTAGCCCCCCCCCTCCCATCTGAATTGAACTGGGCACCAGTCTATAATTTCATAGAATTTCAGCAAGAGTTTCTTTGTCTAGTTAGATCATATGGGGGACTGGAGACAATAGCTGGGGGGGGGGATTCATCTCCCTAAACAACTAGGATTGGGTAAGCCTGGGGAGGGACTGGTATAAAAGAGGGGTTCCCCAAGACCTCCATCTTCCGTCCTGGGCTTCTCCCCCGTTTATGCCTCGCCCTCCCCAGCTTCCACCAGCTTGAGCCCTGGTGGGTTGGTGGTATTGGGGTGAGCCCCTAGGGAAGGTAGGGGGCGGGAGTGGGGGTGGGGGCCCTCGACGAAAACCGACTGATGTAACTCAGGCAGTTTCTTGTTGCCGAGTTCAAAACTCAATCCCAACAACATGAAACTACCTAAGCCACAGATCAGCTGAGCGAGTAGGGCGGGAGACTCGGCTCTCCGGAGGAGAAGAAGGGAAGGGGGAAAAAAGGAAGAAATTCGCCCCCGGTCCCCCCTTTCCACCCCCCCATAACCTCCCTATCCTTATCCTTTTGTGGAGAAGAAAGACTAGTTTGGGGGTGGGGGTGTCCGAGCATCCTGGTATAAGATAAAACTCCCGATATATAAGAAAATATCCCCGAGAAAATATTGGGGAGAAGATAGCTTCCTTTCTACCCCCAACGGCCCCCAGACACATATACTGCAGGGGAGAGATTGTTCTGTCTGTCTCTAGCCAGCCATAAGAGGAGGTGGACAGTTGTCTTCTCTTCATCCACAGAACCCAGTACCTAGAGTTGTCCTGTCTAGCTGTCTGTCTGATTGTCTGATCTTCTGCTTGTCTGCTCTTCCATCTGTCTGTCCGCCTGTCTCCCTTCCCCCCACCTCTCCTCTCTACCTTTGGCTTCTTTCTCCCTCTATCTTTTTTCCTTCAGGGCACACACACTGATTTGTCCTCATTTTGCTGTTCAATTGCAGGCGCGTGAACTGGAGACCAAAGCGCCCAGGGCCGCTCCAACCCTCTAGCCACTCGGTTTCCAAACCACAGCGGCCACGGGAGTGAGGACAGAGGAAAAGGGAAAACGTCAGGAAACACCAACTCGACCAAAAGACACCCAAACACTAAATCTTAAACCGTTCTGCCACACTCTCTACTCCTTCAGTCCATCCTCAACAGGCGATCAGACCCAGCAAACACCTAGACAGAGAGAATAGCAAGACAGAGGAAACCCCTCATGCCCTCGAGAAACCCGAACAATCTGTTCCCAAAGCTGTCCAGTCCTTGCCTCCTAACCTCCCATTCACTGCTCTTCCGACGAGAGGAGGAAAGGTGGAAACTCAGCTGCTCACCGTATTCCCCCTTCGCTGGTAGAAGCGGATAGAAAAGTCCTCCGATGGCTCCCTTACACAGCTCAATCGAGACACCTTAGCCTCTTCCCTTCCCACCTTGCTCCTTCACCTGGGGAGCTCGGCGAGTCCCCCCACTCAGCTTCGAAAAGGAGAGAAAGAAATCTCTTCTCTTACCTTGGTGCCTTCTGCTACTGGTGTCGAGGTGGAGGAAGGCGAGGGGGGGGGGCTGGGTTCCTCACCCCCCTCAGGCGGTTAAGTTTATTCCTCTCCTTAGGTGGGTGGGTGCGGGAGGGGGGTGTCTCTCCGGGTCCCCCCCCAGGAGCACTGGGGAACGGCTCCCAGTCCCAGCACCCCAGGCAAGCAGATCCGTCTGCCTCTCAAGATTGCAGCTTCGTCTCTGCCTCTCTTTCCCTCCTCCAGTCACCTTTAAATGCATCTTTTACTGCGGCACCACATTATATTTGCAGATCATAAAATCCACCTCTCGCGCGTACCAAGACCGTCCTGACATTACTGTTTTATGACCTTGACTTATTGTGGTCACCTGGATAATATTTAAATCAGCGTTATGGCCTCTCACTTATATTAAACCCGCCAAGAGACGTTCTAGAAAGCCTTTAAAAGATGAGCCTAACACACAAAACACAAACACACACTCACACACACACACACAAGCTCCCTGGGAGGAGGAAAATGGAGCTGAAAATCACTTTTAAAAAATATACCCATTTGAGGAGTAAAATTCTGGAAATTTATTAGGATTTTTTTTTTCTCCATTAAGGAAGCTACATGCAAAAGATACAACATACAGAATATCTTTAAATAACACGACGATCAGAGCTGGACTTATTCAGTCTTGGGGAGTGAGGGGGGTGCAGTAATTCTATCTATACCCCTTTGCTTTTCTTCAGAATTACTCCTCTGAAGAGACTCTCTGAGATGTCATTTCTAGGGGTAGGGATGGAGATGGGGGTGTCGGGCTGGGGACTGGGGGGAGGTGGGGGACAAAAGCTGTACAAGTACAAGACATGGAGCAGATTTCTCAGCTTGACTTAGCGCTACACTCAAGGGTGGGGTGGGAACTGTAGTGGGGGGAGGCGGAAGCGCTGGGTGGCTACAGCAAACACACAACACTAGCCAAACTTTCCAAAACGTCTATCACCCTAAATATACAATGCAGAAGAAGGAGCGATTCTTATCGTGCTTCTGGGGATATTATATATAAATATATGTGTATGTATATATATATATGTACATATATATACATACATATACATATATATATTTGGTGGGCTTTTCTCTTTGAACGATCTGGATGGATTTAACCTTAACTCTACGTGGATTACAAGGATGCTAAGTGAGTGTATGCACACACATATATAGTCACAGGTATAGATATAGATCTTCTCTTGCTTATATTGAGGCTTCTTCGCTGCACCAACAAGAAGTCCCTCCGAAGGAGAGTCTGAGATCTTTTTTATTTTTTCTTTTTGCATACACAGTGCATTTATACTCGAGGAAAAAACTCAGCCCGCACAAAGAGGGAGGAGGGGGCGGGGACAGAGAGGGGGGCGGGAGAGGGCGGGGAGCCTGCGCGCTCAGGTGAAATTAAAATTGGAGGTCAGTTCGCGAATTCGATTCTCTCGGTTCATTTTCTTGAGTTTCATTCTGCGATTTTGAAACCAGATTTTGACTTGTCTGTCTGTAAGGTTAATCGTCTTGCTAATCTCCAGGCGGCGCTCTCGGGTCAAATACATATTGAACAGAAACTCTTTCTCCAGTTCCAACGTCTGGTGTTTAGTATAGGGGCACCTCTTCTTCCTTCCGCTCTTTGCTGTCAGCCAATTTCCTGTCGTGTTTTCTGCCTTTATATCCTCTGTTAAAAATAACATTATTGATATAAGTATCCCACTAAAACTCAAAACATCGCAGCTCACTATAGAGTTACAAGGACTGCGGTGGGGAATAGGAACTAAGAGGGGAGAGGAGTTGCTCCCTACCCCCCCTCCCCCTCCCAGAGATAAGGTGTCCGTGGCTCTGACTTTAGGATTGAACAACATTCTTAGTGTTTAGTCCCTTTTCGTGAGAGGGTAGAGGGAAAGGGGACGATTTCGAGTTTCCGGTGGGTTAATTCGTTCTCATTTTTAGGGCACCAAATCAACTAGAAGAACCCAAGAGAACTAGATTCTTCTAAATATTCTCTTCTAAGACTGATTAGGGCACCCCTAGCTGTGTAGCTTTCCCTTGGGGAAAATTACTAAAAGAAAAAACAAAAAAGAAAAAAAAAAGGGGGGGGGAAGTCCTGTCCTGGTTTGAGCTGAAGAAGTCTGGTTTGCTGAAATCCAAGAGACCACTGCAATGAGTTTTTGGCCTCCAGTGGCCTTTTCAGACTCTAACAAGGAAACTTGCCCGAGTACTTTCGGGTTGGTTACCTCCAGATCACTTTCCTCCACTAATCCTCCATTACCCTCCCTTTCTCCTGTGCCCCTCTCCAAGCAGCCTCATACAGCACCCTGACTTTCTTCAACAACACTTTCTTAACTCTTCTCCAGCTCCCTCCCCCCCACAAAGGTGTGTTGGAGGAGAAAGAGAGAATAGAGACTATTGAGTCCCACATATTAACACCTCTGTGTTAAACAAGAAACGTTCGTTTACAAACGTCCTTAACTGAGAGGATCTAAGTAGAGGAAGAAGAAGATTTGGCTAAAAACAAGCTCAAATTTATAATCCCAGAAACTTTATATATGTATATATGTGTATATGTACACAGACATGTGTGTATGCCCATATATACAAACGGCACACACAATACACATATTAAAATGTGTGCACACACATATGTGTATATGTATAATGTGTAAATATATATTTATGCAATATAAATACTTACAACCATAAATTTTTATACATATAAACACAAAAAAATTGGTGTGAATACAACATAGATACATTAAATTAGATTTACATGAGCTATATATACATATATACATTAAAAGTTATATATATATGAATAGATTATGTATTTTAATTAGATTAAATGATTATATTTATATATGTTATATTTCAAAATATGCTGTGCGTATTGTGTATTTAGACTGGATTAAAATGTGTGTATGTGGCTCTATGACAGGACAATATGTATCTTTTATGAGTTTTATTTGATTCAATGAAGGGAATCTGCAGTTTAGAGAACACTATACCTTAGCCATATACATCTTAACAAAATAGATCATTACCAATCCACTATAACTGAATTTATTGAGCTTCCTCGTCAATCAGATCTCCAAATCCTTCTCCTGCATGGGTGTGTAAATACAAAATATACAGGTATATTATGGGCATGTGCATATGTATATATGTGTATGTACACACACATGCACACACATCTTGTTCCTTAATATATTGCCTAACAAAAAGGAAGAGAAGGTTTGAGAGATTTGGTTGTGGAAAAGCTTGGCTCTTCAGCTTAGCTATTGGCAAATTCAGAAGTAGTTTTCTGGAAAGGATGTATATTGCTAAGATATCGGCTTCGATAAGTTATAGGTCCTGGGCTCCCTCATTGCATCTAGCAGAGCTCGTACCAGCTCTGCCATTGTTTGAAGAAATTGAGAATGACTAATCATAAGGGGGAAAAAATGCAAACTTGAGTATGCAGGGAAAGGAGCCGAATACCAAAAATCATTTACCGCCTGTACTTTGCCACCTCGACCTGTTTCACAAGAAAGAGGACCACCAAGCCCAACCAATATCCTGGTTGTTTTAATTTCGATATTGGAGGGTGTTTGTTTTTGTTTTTGTTTGAGGGGGGGATGATTAAAATGAGAGAATGGCCTTCCCTGCCCTCTACCACAGTCCAGGTGAAGAAGCTGGAATAGAGGAAATGTCTACAGATGAAAAAACAATTGATTGCGAGGGATATATCCACACAATCATAAGATAAAAAGGAAAGGGGAGCCTTTGAAGTAGGTGGAGAAGGAGGAGGGGAGAGGGGTATTGCTTTTGATTTTGATTTTTGTTAACCTTGACTTTGCATTGTATAGAGTTTCGATGCATCTCCCAACAAAGTACATCTTCCAGTGTGTTCGAGTGCATGTGTGTATCTGTGAACTGTATTTAACAAGCGCGTAAATATTATATCGACTCCCCAAACCAATATATTGCGTGAATAACGCAAACACGCACATATCCTTCACACTCTCTCCCTTTGGGGATAAGGGATGGACTCTGTAGACTTGGAGAGTTGGGCTTTGTAAAGGCCAATTCACCAAGGTGATTTTAGAATGTCTTTGCAGAATGGGATGAGAAGGTTGAAAGTCTCTTACCACAACCCTCCAAAAAGCATATGTTTGAGGGAGTGAGTGTGTATGTGTGTGTTTCTCTCTATGTGTATCTGTGTAAACACACACGGTTCTTCAGACATACATATATAGCTTTCATTCATATACAAAACAACATAACCACCATAGCTCCTTGGGCACTCAATATTTCATCAGCCTTTATACCCAAATGAGTACCCCTTATATACATCCTCAAGCTCACTAGCGGCGTGGGGAGCGGGTTTATTCCTCCCTGTTGTCCTATTCCAATGCATTTCTTTCCAACTTTTCTGAGAAATTCATTTCCCCCACTCATCTAGTCCCCCTCCCCCTTCATTCCAGCTCCATTTCCTCCAAATCATTTCTAGGGAACCAGAGAATGATCATGATCAAAGAGGATGCAGATTCCTTTAACACAAGTGAATCTTGAACCCTGCGCTCCAGCGCAAGGAAGCTTCTGGCCCTCCAACCAAAATCACAATCATGCCCAGTCAAAGCCACATTCACCTCGGACAAAAAGGAAATCGCTCTCGACAATCTACACGCCCACATAGCTCTCAAGCCCTCACTTGCAATTTATCCTAGAAGCCAAAATTCAAATAATAATTTAAAAAAATAAAAAAGAAAAGAAAAAAAAAAACAGGAATAAGAAAGAAAAAGAAAACCTCAAACTCCAAACCAAAAGATGACCAAGCTCAAGTCTCAGTCCCAAATCCTAGCAGCAGCTGGACTGGAGCATCGAGGAAAGAGGGTCTGAGAGCCCTTCAGCTCATAGTAGCCTCTCTCCCCCAGACCCCTCGCAGCCCAGAAAGCCAGTACAAAAACCAGTCAGAAACATGCACAAAATATTCTAACGAAAACAACCACGGAAACAACTTTCAATCGTGAGGACGCAACCAACTAAATTCTCCTTCTCTTCTCTAAGTGCTCTGCCGGGCCGCTCACTGCCTGCAGATCGCCATTTTAAGCTATTTCCAAGCCTCTGACTTTAGGGGGGTGGGGGGAATAAATAAATAAGTAAAAATAATAAGCTTCCACACCGACAGCCCCGAAGAAGCGGAAACGCAAACACTGGGTAGCTAACTGTTAGCCCCCAATAGAAAGGAGCACCCCACCCCCAATCATTCTGCGGGCAGACGCCCAACCCTGCGCTTTCCAGCCTAGCCCGTTCCGGTTCCGCAATGTCCTATCCGATATTAATAATAACAAGAAGCCATATAGTCCAGTGCAGTCTTATTAATATTGGTGGTGTTATTATTAATTTCGGATGGGGGGAGGAATCCGCTTCCTGCCACAGAGTTTTTGATCCACTCCTCATCTCTCCCCCTCCCCCCCACCAAGGTTACGAAGACCAAGTTCCTACTGGTCCCAGCCGGGACCCCTTTCCCTGTAGCCCCGGCTTACCTTTAGCTTCGTTATCAGAATTATCGGTACTTGTGTCGGTAGTCTTACTCAGCTCCTTCTCGCTTTCCGAAGGGCTAGTTTTGGGTCCCACCAGGCTCTTCTCCGTTTTGATTTCGTTGGGGCTCGGGGTCTGGCTGTCCGACTTGGGAGTCTCCGGGAAACTCACTTTCCCCCCAAGCTGAGGCGATTCCAGATGTTCGCTCCGGGAATGGAGGCTAGCCCGGGGTTCGAAACTCGCCTCGAACTCGGCCGCTCCAGAGCAGTGGGGCGCTTTCTCCAGGGTGGGGTAGCTCTGGCTGGCTCTGTAATAGCTGGGGACAGGGACTTCGTGCTCCCCGAGGCAGGACTCGGGTAAGGGGTTGGGGTAAAGGGCTGGCTCGGGACCGTTTTTTGCCCTTTTCTCGGCGCTATACATGCAACACACATTCTCCTCCTTGACACTAGTTGGGTAGGAGCAGGACGACAGCTGTCTGCCAACAGGTTGTTCTATACGGTACGCGGTTTTGGGATCGCACCACGAGTCCAGCTGCGAAAGGTAAGACGGGTAGGTGTTGAGAGAGAGGCTGGGGCTGCCGCCCTCGTCTCTCTTGGAGAGAGAGGGCACAATCCCACAGTTCCTCATCACCCCACAGTTGAAGTCACTCCCGGATTGCATGTACATCCCTGGGTTGGACGTATAGGTCTCCGCTCTGCAAGACGCAGCCAGGGGCTCCAAATACGAGTTAGGAGTTACATGGCGAGGGCATGTCATTTTCAGAGAGAGGGGTTTTTAAGGAGCAATACTACAGCCGAGGAGCTGACATCTTTTTTTTTTTTTTTTCCCCATCCGGGGGTGGGGGGTGGAGGGGGAGTGCAGGAGCGACCAGGGAGGGAGGGGGGAGGGCCTCGGAGAAAATATCAGCTCCATAATTATCCAAGCACCCGGTCCTCACCATGTGACCGCTAGACCAATGGGATTTGAAAATGGCCTTGACGATTCAGACGGCCGTGACGTCAGCGGGGTCAAGTTGTAGGCAGAGGGAGAGCGCATCGTGGAGTAACAGCGCCACCTAGCAGTCAACGCTAGGTAAGGACGTCAGAGACCTTCACGTTGAACAAAGGAAGAGACCTGAGTACTGGTGGACCAAAGGGCGGGGGCGGGCGGGGGGGGGGGCGGGGAGGGAGGGGAGAAGGTGAAGGATATAGGGTTGAAGAGAATGTGGGGTAGAGGGGAGAGTGGATTTATTTACCAATAGTTAAAGTGTATTTGTTGGGAAGAGGGGGAGGGAAGTGAATGAGGGAGAAAGAGAAAGACAACTGGAAATAAAAACAAAGTCAAATTCAAATTAAAAGGTCAAGATATACTTCAGGTACTTATTTCTTTCCCCTTCTTTCTTTTCTCTTCTCCTCCAACCCCATTCTTTTTCTCAGAGTATGTGTGTATGAGGGACGGTGTCTGAGAAGCTTTGGGCCGTGGGGGGGACCCAAAAAGGACCTCAAAATAAATTAAACTTTTCTCCTTCCCTCCTCTTCTCTTCCAGAGCTCTCCGGTGGTAATTTGAGATTGGGACAGACTAACAGTAATGTTTATCAGAGAGAACAGATGAGGGTCAGGTTCCTGCTGGGGTTCCCATCCATTCTGGGGGGGAAGGAGAGTTACGGTAACTTTCTGATAGATCAGGCACTCCCAGAACAAGAAAGTATTTTCTTCTTCTCCCCACCAATACTGTTTGAACCTCATCATTATTGCCTCTCATTCCTTTTTTTTTTTTTCCCTTTTCACTTCTCTATCCTAGCCGGATGGGTTTGTAAATGTCATTCTCTACGAGGCTCGTCTTATATCCGAGTTCGTCTCCACTTGCAAGATGGGGAGGAAAATTCTCTGTATGATCCGTGAACTTACTCCCTACTCTTTCCCAAAATGTGGAGATATATACCTGGAAAAAGAAAGAATGGGGAAAAAAAATCAGGAAAATAGTACTGTTCCTGAGGAGCCAGCGGCCGAGACAGAAATCCAAGGAAGTCGAAGAAACAGAACCTAGTTCAGGAGAGTCTAATGTATGAATTGAAATAAAGGCCTAAGGATATTTTTTAGGGGGTTGGATGTAGGGCAACGTGGATCATGAATACAAAGGAGAGAAACAGGAGCGGTGCAAGTTGGAAGTAATTATTTTTCCATTTCCCTCTTGCTTTTCTCCCAAAGCGAACTACATACAATTCTCCCCCTGCTTCTCCTCCCCCCCCCCTTAGAAACGGGACTGAAGAATAACTGGTCATTCCGGTAGCCCCACATTTTTTCCCTGGCTTTTCCTGGGTTCCCGCTTCCCCAACGGTTCACTCTTGGCCCGAACCCGCAGTGCTGGGGCAAAAGAAAGCAGTAGGGCTGAACGCCATCCGCTGGTGTTCGAAGGAGCAAGCCGGGCCGGAAAGGCAGCCCGGCCCTGGCTAGCCACAGTAGAGCCCAGATCCTGGGGTCAACTAAGGAAATGTGAAGGGTGGCGGGGGTTGCGAAAATAAATTTAATTTTCTCTCCTTCAGGTCAGAAAGAAACAAGATTCGGAATGCTCTGCGGCAAAAGGCTCCGACCCAGCGGAAAATGAGGAGGGGTGACTGGTCGCCCTTCTCCCCGGCCCCCAATTCCCAGAGGTGGAATTGGTTTGGAAATGGTTTGGGCCAAGACTTTTCTGCAGGCGTCTCTGGACTTGCTTGGCCGAGAAAATAGCTGTGGCCAGCCGAGCCATGTCGCGCCGTTTTCGTGGACAAGGTTAAAGGCTTTAGGCAGCAGAACAGCCTTAGCCAGCTTCAAGCAAAGAACCATTTGTCCCCCCACCCCAAGCCTTCCCCATCCCCTCCCCCTTTTCGAAAGCGACCCGACGCTTTACGGCCAGTCTGTTTGTATTATCTGCATAGTCCTTTCCCACCAGTTTGATCGAAACCGTTCGCTTTTACGAGGACCCAACGAAAATTCCCCCGTCATATTTATCAGCGGAGGATAAAAATTTAGTATGGGAACTGATATTTCCTCATTTATAGGGCGATGAAATTAAAGACCAAAGCAATTGAGAATTATATGGCTTTGGGGGGCTCTTCCTCCCCCTCTTTGGCTGAACTTTTATTTGCCTTCCTTCCGGGCCCTCTCCCCAGTCTTTATCATCCACGGCCCCCAAATTCGCCTAGGAATTTGTTTCTCACCCCCTCCATCCCAGCTCTCCAGTCCCACTATCCTTTCGGGCTTGTCTGGGACTTGGCGGTTCTCTGGGCCTCCGAACTGAAGGGAAACTGAGCCCTTTCTGCCACTACATCCGTGAGACCCCTGGACTATGTGGTTGTGCTGAGTCAGCAGCCACTTGGACCCTAAGATCTCTTGGAAAAAGTGTCTGGGTGGGGGGAGCAGAAGGGCTGGAGAGAAAATCCAGATTCCCCCCTCAAAGCCAAACAAAAACTCCATCCAGACCTAACCTGGATTTAAATAGAAAAAGCACAGGGAGTAAAGTTCCCGCTTTACAATTTTCTCCCCTCTACCCTGCCCTCCCCATAAAAATATCCATCCCCACTTCTACCCTCACCTCAGAGCTGGGGGGGGGGGGGAGGGAAGCGTTGTTCACTAAAAAGTATCTTTAGTCATTAAGAATATCCCTTACAAGAAGGTGGAGACTTTGCCTTTGCCTCCCACCTCCTCACCAGAACAAATAGTGTTTAAAGTTGAAATAATTAGAAGTATGATAAACACGGTCCATTAATGAAAAAAGAAATCAAATTCATCAGCTTAAGTGGGACCCCCGGTGGGACAAATGTTCTCCTCTAATTACGCAGGATAAAAGCGAAAGCGGCTCTATTAAAGCAGGAGACAGCGAGCAAGGAGGACTTTAATAACTTATTGGGGGGGGGGGGGAGTTACAGACTTCAGGGAGGGGACATGGGTGAAGAACACGGACCTCAGAGGGCCCTGGGAATAGGAAAAGAACTAACTGGGGGGGGGGGAAGGGAAGTGTGCCTGGAGGCATTATCTTTTTAGAGTTCGAAATTTGGAGAAAATTCAAGATTTTCCCTGGGCCTCCGCCCTCTCTTTCCTGACTCTCCCTTTCTCTAGGCCATGAGCAAAGACAGATTCCATCCTATTGTCCCGGCCCTGGCGTTCAAAGACACCCAGAAAGCGGCGGTCGCGTCCCCCCTGCCTAAGGGCTCTCGACTTAGATCCTAGGCCCTTGTCTTGAGGGAATGGGAGTTCTCAATCATACACTCCAAGCAGTTCTGCTCCCTTCCCCCGGTTTCTGTCCGCTAGCTCAGTCGGTCGAACCGGGACAAATCCCTTTCCGGAATTTCAAAAGTTTACTTTGAATAAATATTGAAGGGAGGGGGGAAGAGAAAGAATATTACTATGGTATATTTACTATGGTAAGATGACATCACTGCGCTCTACATTTTTCTTTTCGGAAATTGTTCTCCAATTTTTTTTTTCTTTTAGTTGCTACTTTACGTTCGTTCCCTGTCAAACCAGTAAAGCCAGGGATCCCCTTCCATTTGGTACGGGTAAGGATTGGGGGCCGGGAATCTTTCAGCTTTTTAAGAGATCCGTGTGCCTCATCTGGGCATAGGCCCGGCTGCTTCTTTGCACATATAACAATAATCCTTTCCAGTTTCCTGATTTATTCCGTTGTTTTTCCCTACCCCCACAATTATAGGGTCAAAAAGAGACCTTTTTCTTGAGGTAGCCCTGGATCATTCGCCTAAACCTCTCTCAGAGTTGCTTGTTAAGGGATCTTGCTCTCCAGCTGAGAAATTCCTTATCAACGCTATATTCACTAAAACCGGACTCCACTAATTAGGAGGACTCTGCCCTATGGTAGGGAATATAACTCTCTGTGTAGGCTAGATCTGACCATGTGGATAGAAAGAACCAGGGGTCCGGGATGGGGCCAGAGCAGTTTAAAATTCCTTAATTTTAAAGCAGGGAATGAGATAAAAAGACAGTCTCGAAAAGAGACTGAAGGATATTTCCATTTACTCCTCGGGAAAACAAAAACAAAACAAACAAACAACAACAACAAACAAGGGGACTTTCCACAAGGACAGGAATTCCTTTTTTTTAAATTTCAGAGATAGTTTTAAAATATGTTATTCCACCCCCAAACCTGCTCTTGCAAGCACGTGTGTTTGTGCCTGTGAATGTGTTGGAATCGCTTCCAGCGAAAGGAAGATCGTAGCGCACAGGCGGTATCCAGGGATCTAAATTACAGTATTTTTGAGTTCCCCAAATTCGCGATCATATAAAAATTCAACTTTCTCTCCCCACCTCCCAATCCGGGGGGAAAAAAAAGAAAAAGAAAAAGAAAAAAGGTTTTATTCTCTTCGCTCAGTCCTGGGTATAGCTGCCGGCCATGAGGATCTTTCGTGAAATCTAAGAAAAACTGACTAACCCGAGAAAGACTGAAAAGTAAAATAGATATCTTTGGAGGCCTCAGAACATGAGTGTATACACTAATTCAGTTTTTAAAATCTATTTGGTTATGAAGAAACCCAATCACTTTTGTATTTAGCTGCCGTGTTTCAATATATGTAAAATAAGCAACAAACTTCGCTACATATTTGGATGTGTATTTATATATATACACACTTATGTATAATATTTCGTACACACACATAGGTATTTGGCTATTTAAAATGTACACGTTTGTATCTGATAAACACAGATGAGAACACAAATACACACAGAGCAAAGAAACCTTCAGGAGAGGGTAGCGATCAAAAGATCTACACACAGGTCCGATATTCTTCTAATGTATACAGATAAACACCTTCCGTTTCTTACTATGTTCACAGGAATAGCAGCTCCTTCTCAGTATGAAAAGCTAATGCTGCCAATTATTTGTTTAACTCACTGGACATTTACATGAATCCCCCCCTCCCAACAAAAAGCTTCGAAGAAAAACAGCAGAAAGCAAGCAACTGGGAAGGAGGGGGTGAGGACCACAAGTCACCCCAGCCCTTTGGTTTTTATGGTTTATTTCCCAAATGCCCCTGTCTCAATTCCTGAATTTGTTTCTCCAACCATCCCTGGCTGCTGGTAGGCCTGAGTTAAGGTTGAGTGGGACAGGCGGGCTGGGATTTTTGAAACAGAAAAGTCAGAAAGTCTTTTCTTTAACCTTAATAAATTCCTCTTCCAGAAATGAATCCCAAAATTGCTTCTCCAGCCCAGAGCAAGAGTAATTTAGAAAATTAACTGTTTACTCTTTCCTTTCCATTATCTTTTTCTTTTCTCTTTCCTTCATTCTTTCCCTTTCTCATTTGTTCCTTTATGTCTCTTTTCTCTTTCCTTATTTCCTCTTGCTTTTTATCTTCCTTTTTAATCATCCTTTATAATTTTCCTTGACAAAAATCAATGTTGCAGCAGCTCTTACCTTTCCTTTCTGTCTGCCTCTCTCTAAGGGAAAAAAACTGTAGGATTTTTATGGAAGCTCTGGGGCTCCCCACCAAACACCCCAAGCCCAGTAGATTTGCTGTTGACCTTCTCAGGTTGCTCCCAGAGGGCGGCGCCAGGGAAGACTGAGAGCTCTCCTTGGAAAAAAGGTAAAGGGCAGGGGTGCCATCATCCAGGCCCCAGAAAAGGCCATTTAAAGTAAAGAATGTAAAAAACAAGAAAGTTTCTTCATCTTTAGAAAGGCTTTATGGATCCCCAATTCTATGTTTAAATAATCCCCAAAAAAGTTGATTACTGATTCTAACACTGTCTACCAGCTCTAAATGCCCCCACCCCATAGGTCATACCATATTTAGTGTTCTCAACCTAGTTGTCACCCTAGGACAGATATGAATTTGGGGACACTTTGCCCAAAGTCTGTAGGACTGGGAGGTGGAGAAGAAAGATTTAGCTGGTTGGGCAATAGAAGTAAGGTGGCTATCTTACTATCATTTCTCCACTTTTCCTCTCCTTCTGGCATCCTTAAAGTTAATGGCGAACTGGATCAGATAATTCACCCAAAGATCTACGGGCAGAGAGAGAGCTCCTAGGTTTTCAGTTTCAAGTCCACTTCCCAATGCTTGGAGCCTTTGTTCTCAGTTCTCCGCTGGGTCCTGAGGTCGACAACTCTCCAGAAGCGAGTGCTGAGGACCCTGTGTTTCTTGATTTCTCAGTCTCTCTGTCTCTCGTCTCAAAGCCTCTTCAAAGCCATTGTTGGCCCTGCTCCCCAGCCTGGGGCTCCTGGCTGGTAAGATCTCTGTACATCGACCCTACCCAAATCGCTTCCTGAATTGGAGTCAAGGTTATGTTTCTCTACTTCAGGGCTTCGAGTGAGTGTGTGTACGTGTGAGAGAGAGAGAGAAAGAGAGAGAGAGAGAGAGAGAGAGAGAGAGAGAGAGAGAGAGAGAGAGAGAGAGAGAGAGAGAGAGAGAGAGAGAGAGAGAGAGAATACACCGCCTAAGTGAAACCATGAGCACAATTGCTTTGTGGTGTGTGGGTGTGGGTGGGTGTGGGTGAGTGTAGGGATAGAATTGTCCCACTTATATAGGTTTCTCCTCCTCAAGGTAATGCTAGAAGATGTCTTCATTTTGCAAAACTTTGAGGGAGGGTATCTTGAGAACAGAAAAAGAAAATTACATTGGACTTCTGAGTCCTGTCTGGGAATGCAGGACCAAGGTGGAACTCTGTGATATATTCATCACAACCTCCTCCACCTTTGCTCTAGGGAGTGCTCTTGGGTTATGAGCTGAAAGGGAGTAAAATCTAGCCCCCCCCCCCCCAACCAGCACTGACGCCCTATCCCTTAGGGAAACATCGGGCATAGATCCAGGATCTAACTCTGGGCGTGGACAGAAATAAAAGGGAGGGGGGAAAGAAAAAGGGGAGGGGAAAATCTTGTAAAACTTTTATGCCAAACTAAGTTTTGAAAACTTCCCCAGTGTTGCCTTTTCAAAAGGTTTATAAGAATAATAAAGAAGCGTTGTCGCGTGGACTGGTGTGGACTGATGGGAGATTGGTTAAGCGATAGGAAGATATGAGAGTGATCGGGAATATTCTCTCCAGACACCGAGAACGACTGCCCCAAGGAAGGATACACCACTTCCCACCCCAGGCCTGACCAGGCCTAGTCTTTCGGACTCTCCTCTGAGAGGGGAGGGGTTAGACTTGGCGCCCTTGACTCCCTTGAAGTTCAAAGTTCTTCCTTTCCTTGGTGAGAAAAACCCAGAAATCCCCACCTGAAAAATCACCCTTAGTTTTTCTTTCAGTCTGGGGAAGGTTATCTATATTCCGGGCTTGTGCTGGCAGTAGATCCTAATAGCTACACCCCTATTGCCTCTTTCCAAAATGTCCCACTTATCCGATGCTCCTACCTCTCTGCTCTACGTTTCTTCTCCAAAACTGCGCTTTGGGAGGGATGGGAGGGATGGGAGGGATAAAGAACTAGAGTTCATATTAATTATATTGTATGAATTCTTCTGTGCCCTGGGATAGACATCCGGACTTGCAAGATTCTTTCCCCCCACCTCCACACATACACACCCTCACTCTTTCTCTTTACACCCCCCCTATATTTTCAAGCCCCCCAAATCTCCCTTTCCTGTGGCCCAAAAAAGGTAGGGGGAGGGACCCGGACAGGGCAAGGGGCCCAGCGGGCTCTCCCTCCTGGGCCACACCACTTAATACCCTTGTAAACTCCCACGTGCGCTATAAACTTGGATTTTACGACCAGCATTCCTCTTTAGCTCCAGGAAACTTTGAACTAGGCCTCGGGTTTATTTACTGGGGGTTGGGGGGGGAGGGAGAGAGGGAAGAGTAAGGACAAGGTTTGGGGAGACGAAGAACTGAGAAAGGAAGGAGGCCGGGAAAAAAGGAAGGAAAGGGGGTTGGGGTGTGTCGATACCGGGGAGGGAAGATTCAGGAAAATTCCCTCTCAGATTTGTTTACTGTTTAGTGCGGAAGCTTTCTCCCACAGGCCAGACTGGGTCGTTAAGGCCAAAATGAAGTCGGTTTTAGAGGCGCGGGGGTCGCTTTATGGCGGCGTCTAGACTAGTATCTTTTGTTCCCGGGAAGCACCGCTGTTCGAGGGGATTAACCAAAGCTACAAAACTCGGGAGCGGGCTCCAGTTGGAGCAGCTCTAACTTGGTCCAGCACTTATGGAATCAAAGATGGATTTTCTTAAAGGGTGGAGAAATAACCTTTTTCTCTCACTTTTTTGGGGCTCAGGGAGTAAGATAGCAAGAGTAGCAAGAGCCAGGATTATCTAGTAGATCCCGACAAGGGAAGCATTAGGATTTTCAGAAAGAATTGTTTTCTTCTTACACTGAAACTAGGAATCCCCGATGTACCCGTTTCTCACCCCCTCTCCATCCTTGTCCCCACTCAACCAATTCTCCTTCACCCAATTCCTAGGAGACTTCGATCATTTTCCTAGGGTTTCAATTGTATTTTCCCAAAGTCAGCCGAGTCTCCGCGAATCACTAGATTTCATTTATTTTCTTTCTTTCTCTGTATTTCACACATTTGTCCCTATCTTATTTTATCGGAAACACATCACTCTTCCCAAGTCAGCCAGACATCTCTTTGCTCTCAAGACCCTACAGCACGGAAACATACAGCGCACGCGAACACACACACGCGTGCGAGCACACACATGCACACACCACACATTCACACTCACACGAAAATGCTCTCACGACCTTTCAGCAGGGAAACACACATCTCTCTCTCTCTCTCTCTCTCTCTCTCTCTCTCTCTCTCTCTCTCTCTCTCTCTCTCTCTCTCTCTCTCTCTTTTTCTCTCTCTCTCACACACACACACACACACACACTCCCACTCACATGCAAAAGCTTTCGAATACATTCTGCATAATTACACATCTCTCATATTGACAAACCGTATATGTGTGTGCCCACATGTATAAAACCAGATATATGTAGATAATTAAATAAACACACAAATCCCGGAGAAAAACCGTGCTCTTCCGCACAGATTCACCTCTCCTCCTAACCCACTCTGTTAAGAATAAACTGTATATGTCCATCTGTACAGGATATAAGTTGGTTCCAATTTATCTAAACTAAACATTGTCATCGATTTCAGAACTGGTACCCTGATACCAGTCATTCCTTTCCTTTTCTTTCACCTAATATTGTTGTATCGAAAAATGTTTTCTGTGAATTGAACAAAAACAAGTTCGAATACAGAGAATGCTTGAAGGGGGCACTGGAGTCCTCCTAATATTCCCCTAATATATTAATTAAATTGAGTAGAATAGTAATATCCCAAACTAGAGAGACCCTCTCCCATGAATCAGTGCCTGAGGTGAAAAGACACATGGGGGAACTCCACCATCTATCTTCAAGAACCCCACTTGCAAATACAGTTGGGTGCTGAAACTTCTCTCCCTGCTTCACTCCAGCCATCTCCCTGGCAGCCCTAACCCCCCTCCTCACTTCGATGTCCCTCTTCATAAAACAAATCTTGCTGATTTTATACATTGGCTCGAGTAATGGTGTAGGCAGACAAGGTCTCAATGGATGGTCCGACAGCCCTAGCTCTCACTTGTTATGTCTAAAGAGCCATGAGGTGCCCTTGCCTTTTATGTTGGAGTGGGGAGAGATGGGGAGAGGGGAAGGAGAGACAGAGTTAGAGAAGGAAGGAAAGTACTGGCCTTTGACTTTGTATTCCAATAGTGCTTTGGGTGGGAGGGGGTGCTGTGGGTAATTATTAAATGTGCCCCATCTCTCCTTTCCCCCATCTCAGGGCCCCAAGACTCTTCCCTCCTACTCTCTCCCTCCCTCTCCCAATAATCACCATATATAAAAATTCCAATACAGTCTTCTCGTGAAGGGGGTGGAGGAAATCCTGCAAATTTAAGTGCGACAGACGGAGACATCTGGAGGGAGGGCGGCGGAGCCAAGAAAATTCCTATAAATTTCAATTCGATGATGGTTACAATTAACTCCACAACAAACATGTGCTTAAAAGCACAACGTTGCTGGTAGTTTGGACCAGGCCCCAACTACACATGAGAAAGGAGAGGATTAGGAGGGAAAATGGAGTCTCCGTTTCCTCACCCTGAAGAGGAAGCTACACACATACATTCATCCACACACGAGCACAGAGGGCATATAGTATTCCATAAGTATACAAAGATTACATGTCACATGCATCTCTCTTGTCTTCCTGTCTCCCTTGTTTCTCTCCTCTAGTTTCCCACCTTCTACAGTCTTGCTTTGCTTTTCCCATCCAGAAATATCCATATCTATCTAGAATGTCTGTCATGCCATATATAGAATGGTTGCTACACTGAGGATTTGGAGAAGAGGAAAACCTAATGAAAAGGTTAAATGAAATAATAATTTTGAACAGAATGGAATCTTTTTATTTTCCACAAAAATTCACAGATATCCCCCTGGAAGGATGGGGATGGGTGGGAATTGCACACACACGTACTCACACGCACACGCACACATACGAAGAGATGAGTTCTTAGACTTTTCATTTTTTCTTTTTCCTCTCCCCGATATAGATGGGGAAGGGGAGGAAAAATACTTGTGAAATGTATTTACAAAAATGTGGGGGGGAAATATAAGGAAAGTGGTAAACACCCTCCCCAACCTTCTTTTTTTTTCCCTTCCCTCTTACACCTCCCCATTTTTCTTTTTCTTTTTTTTTTCTTAAAAAAAAAAAAAAAGTAACAACTGCATAGACTATAGATATATAGATGTAAAAGACCTGGGAAGGAAGAAAGGAAAGGTTGGGAGAAAATGTCAGGAATATCGCACCAGAAAAGAGGGCTCAACATCTGTACAGGAGAAGACAGCTCCATAGGTTCACAGCTGTGCACCTAGGTGCAGACGGAGGTAGGACACAGACTCTGCACACCTAACACCAAATTGAAGGTACATGAATTTCACACATGGCAGGGTCGAATTGCTGCTCCCCCCCCCCATTCCACCCCTGTCAGGAGGTGGAAAGAAATTGGGGAGGGGTTGGAGGAGGTTTGGAGGCTCTCTAGTTCTCAGACAGGGGACGTTATCAGTTTTTTTTTTTTTTCTCACTGGAAATGGGGAAAGGCATCATTACTAGTATCAGATTGGACTCGAACGCCCACTACCCCTTTCCTGCTCCCCATCCAAATCCAACTATTAGAATAAATTGTTGTGTGGTGTGGTTTTGCTTTGCTTTTGTTTTTTAAATAAAGAGTTTTCATCTTGGCCAAAGAAGATTTCCAATGGCGATTGGTCACCCCACTACCCCATACACAAAATCCCTGACATCCACAGCGACAGTCACAGACGAAATGTGGAGACAGATAGTTCTGGGGAGAGACTGAAAGGAGGGATGGGAGAACTGGGGAACCCCATAGCCTCCCACCAGTTGACATAGTCCAGTTTTCCACCCGCAGAGAGAAGGCGAGTTAGAAAAAATAAAATAAAATAATAAAATAAAATAAAATAAAATAACCTCACACCTTCCTCTCTCCCCTGACCTCCCCCTCCCAGTCCAAGGTTTACAATAGAGCCCAGTCCAAGGTTTACAGTAAAGGGTTCCCAGAAAAATATTGCAGCCGATCTCTGCTCAGTTTTTTCTCTTTCATTCTTCTGTTCTGAAACCAAATCTTCACTTGTCGATCTGTCAGATTCAGCATCCGGGACAGCTGCAGCCGCTTCTCTTTGTTGATATAGACATTGAAGAAAAATTCTCTCTCCAGTTCCCGGATCTGGAATTTCGAATAAGGGCAGCGCTTCTTTCGGGTGCGGGGGGCGTCTGGAGGGAGGGGGGAGAAGTACAAGGAGAGGGGAAGAGACAAGTCAGAAGCCAAAGACCCCAGAAACCTGGGGAGGAGCCTCCCTCCACCCGCCCTAGCCCTGACCTCCGGCTTCTTCCTTCCATCCTGACAGGGTATCCAAGGGAAGCAGGGCACAGGCCGACCCCACTGGTTCCAGCTTATATGGACCGAGAGGCTCTGCAAGTGGATTTCCCCCAGAATTGCTCGACCTGCTTATGTTATTACCAGGGCTCACCTATATTTGCTTGCATGTCCTGAATAGGAGCTATTATTAAGAGTGGAAACAGGGAGGCACAGGCAGGGGTTAAAAGGAGGGACTGAAAGAAAACCAGTGACCATCTTTACATTTGCCAACCTATTTCGTCCCCTTAGTCTTCCCCCTAAGTCCTCTCAACCCAAGGGCCTGCTCTAGCCGTTCAAGCTCTTCTGTGTTGCCTATTTCCTATAGACCTGTCGGCTGTTTCTTCGTGCCATCCCCCTGACCAAGGGAAGTGGAACGGAAAGCGGGCAAACTGTTAGGTTCAGGAGCTCCACTCACTCCAGCGATCCAGGCCCTGGAACGGATCGGTGGGAAGCTATAATGACCCCTTTTCAACGAGGCCACCTCTTTCCAGAAGCCTGGATTTTTAGTTACTGAATTTTGCAGTTCAGGAAAGCCTTGGAGCTGCTGACAGGAGGGGTGGGGGGCCGCCATTCTTTTCTCCAGATCCCGCAGAAGTGAGATTAAAATACAGCCTCCTGTAAGTGTCCCCTCACCACTACTTTCCACCAATGGACCGCCCTGCCCCTCGCCCTGAGGACCCCCGGACATTTCGTTTCAATTTTTAAAGAAAACCTAAAAGAAGACGACGCAAACTAGACCTCGATCGCTTCTCTTGTTTAATGTTCTGCTCAATTGCCTCTCTAGCCCCCCCAGCCCTCTTTCCTGTGTCTCCCTCTCGCCCTCCCCTTTCTCCCCCTCCACTCCTCCCCTCCCTCCCACTCCCCTCAGTAGTCCAGCTCCCCGATCCTTCCTTCCTTAAATGCTTCTCTAAGTTCACGATCAAAGTTAATATCGCCGGCGATGGTGGCGCTTTTAAAAATTTCACAGACTAAGGGAGATAAGGGGCGGGGGTGGGGTGGGGGTTCACAGAGCATTTCCAAAGAGCCCTTTTCCCTCTCTCCCCACCCTTCCTCCATCGTAAAAAGTCGAGTCGTTGGGAGAGAGGGCTTTGTAGGTTATAATAAAATCCTTTGAATGCTTATAAAACTCCACATAAAATCAGACCGACCCAAAACACGAGTCAACACCCCCCGCCTGCTTCCCCCCTCCGCCCTTAACGTCCCCCAGTTTACTGGCTAGGAGACTCGCTACCTACTGGAACTGGTTCCCTTGCTAGCCTCTTTGCTGGCTGAGTGGGACGAGCCGGATGAGCTGGGGTTAGTGTTCTCCTCCTCGTCCTCCGGGTCTCCGCCGGACTCGGGCCGGGGAGCTAGGACCCCGGGCTGGGGGGGATCGGGTTCCCCTTTGCCTTCTCCCTTGCCCACGCACGGGGGTTCGGCCGGCCCGTCGCTCCCACAGTAGGCATTGTCGAAGAATCGGTCGAAGGCTTGAGGCAGGACGCTGTTCTTGTTGACTGACGAATAGAAGCCGGGGCCCGGGTGGGGGGCGCTGGGGTGGTGGTGGCTGCCGTAGGAGCCTTCGTTTTTCATGAGGATCTCGGTCACGGTGGAAGGAGGGAGGCATTCCCTGTGCATGAGCTCGTCCGCAGCGTAGCAGGAAGAGTAGCTGTTTCTGTGATGCCATTTCCCCGAGGTCTCCAGGCCATAGGAGACCTCCCGGACTGGGGGCACTTGGGTGGAGTAAGGGTAGGAGATCTGGCGAGAGGGGGCCTGGGGCAGGAAAGAGGAGACGGTGGAGAACTCGGGCACGTAGTAAGTGCAGCTGGGCAGATAGAGATTGGAGGCGCAGCTCCCTCTTTCGCCGAAATCAGCGCCCCTCTCTTTGCGCGACGGCGAGCAGAAGTTACCCAGGTTAACCGAGTTAAACATCGTTCTCCTTTTCTGCTTGCTCTAGATGGAGGTTTTGGACCCAGTCTAGCGAGGGGGGAAAATTTTGGGAAGGCGAGATGACGCGTTATTCGTCTTAGTCTCTCTCTCCGAGCACGTGATCCAAAGTAGATATTGTCATATATCAGTTCGGAGCACTTCAGAGACGTAGGAGGGGTTCTCTCTTAGGTAAGACCGGGGAGGTTCAGGCGATTGGTTTGAGAACACCGCAGAAACATTATGAAAATCAATTGCAGATTTGTATTCCTGTTCTCTCGTCACTCCCCTCCTCTCCATTCCAGGGAGCGAGCAAAATGGGAGAGAGGGTGGGGGTGGGCTGGGGGCGGGTGGAGAGGGGGAGTTTGGGGGGCTAGTTATATTTTCTTATCCCTACCGCTTCCCCCCCCCCTCATGATTGGGGGAAGGGGAGGGAAGTTCTCACATATGGGGAAGGGGTCTTGCTCCCTCTCCCTCTGTTCAGACAGGGACTAGATGTGTGTGTAGCGGGGGAGGGGGCGTAGGGGGCAGAGAGTTGACATTCATTTCTACCTCAGTCCATGTGGGAAGAAGGGGATTTATTCCTCTTTCTCCCTCAGGATTTTAATGACTTACTCCCTCACCCCCAACTATACACAGTAACCTGTTTGGCAGATTGAAAAAGAGTTTGGTAACTTCTTACTCCTGGAGATCTGGGCTCTAAAATAGGGGGAGAGTCCTATTCTTTCTCTTTGGGTGGACAGCAAGGTGAGAGAAGTTTCCAAAAGGTCCTTGAGCGGCTCTGAGCATCCTAACTTTCTCTCACCCCTTTCCTCCCTTCTCGAAGGCTTTGGGCTATGGTATTAGTCATTTATCAAAGGGGCGAGCCAACGCGTCCAGCCGGTGCCTGGCTAAGTCTGGGAAAAACCTCTTCTAATGTTGTGTTAAATATTTAGTGAGAGAGAATGGCCCTGGTGAATATTTCATACCCGCCTTTATTGTCAATCAATGCCGAGAAAGCTAGATCCACTGTGGATTCAAACCCCCAAACCCCAAAGAAAAAGACTGCTCCAAGCCATTTATCTTATATTTCCCTCCCTCCCTCCTGCCTTTCTGAGTCTGGCTCCCACACGTATCCGTTGCCAATTCCTTACCCCCCTTCTGGACCCATCGCCCATATCCAGATCGGGCTGAGGGCAAATGCTGGGGTTCTGGGAGCACTTCTCGAGTTTTAGGGTTCTCCCCTCCTCCAATTCCCTCTTCCTGGAAATGCTGGGAAATTAGAGGCTTCGAGGCCAGCCAGGGGTTGATCAGAGCTGCTGATCTAAACTAGTGGGGCCCCCAACTCCATTAGAGTAGGCGGGTCTCACGTTTAGGGAAAAATTCCATCTCCTAAGGCAAGGGTGGTGACAGCTGCAGACTCGCATCCCGTTTCCTCGGAGGAGCTGCTGGGTTGGGAAAGGTTTGGGGACAGTAGTTCTTTTGGTTGATTTTTTTTTTTTTTTTTTTGGTTGTTGTTTATCCCTCACTCCCAGGCAGGCAGAGTTGATCTCTCCCCCCCCCCCTTCTCTTTTCTTTCTGGTCCTCTGGAAGGACCAACAACTTCATCGAGGTGCTATAATGGGGGACCTTTCCCTATTCCACCACTTCTTAAATCTGCCCTCTTTCTGACCACACTGGACACAACTGAGCAGGGGGAAGAAGTTTATTTGAGAGAATGTCAGCATTACATTTGGCGGGGAGAAGAGAACACAGCTTGGCACTACAAGGACATGGCAAATGACACTTTTCCAACAGTGTTCTTCATTTTTCCCCTAAAGAAAAGAGATGGCAATATCCCTAAAAATAATTCAGACTTAATTGATGGAGAGGACGTTTACTAGCTTCCTTTTCTGGTGGAAAAGCTGGCTAGGCTATCTTCGTTTCTATGCGGGGTTTCTATCTAGGCAACTTCTGTTTTCATTTTTGTTTCATTTCCCAGGGTCTTGTTTTTCTTTGCCCATCCGGGACTTATTGGAGACCCATAGTCAGAGCAATTTCTCTAGCCTCTATCGAGAGATCTTTTATTCCAGTCTCTATTCACAAACTAAATCATCTTCATATATTCTTTGGCGCCCGACTGCTGCTGCTGTTGCTGCTTATGGGTGCTTAAAAAAAAAAAAAAAAACAACAAAAAAACAAAAAACAAAACCCTTGTATTTCATTAAAAGCAACATCTGGAGCCAGCGGTGGTCTCCGTCCCAGCCTTGCGGCTGGGCAAGCTGCTTCGGACACCAGCGTTCCATTGTTTTTGTTAATATCCTGATATGCTCTCTAAGCCAGGGATAATTCAAGACCCAGAATCCCAGCTTTCATCATTCCCTTTCCCATTCTCTTATACTCTTTTCATTACATTCCCCCCCGCCTTAGTTCCTAATATATGCTGAAGAGGAAACATTTCATATTCAGTGTAAATATATATGCATACGCATTTATGTATATATAAATTAAAATATATAATAAAATTGGTAATGTGAGGGAGTCCTCAGAAGAAATAATAGGTCAGAGATGGCTCAGAAGGAGCCAAATATTGGTTGTCTGCGTTCCCCTCTTTCCATTTATAGGGAGATTTGAGTCAGAGTTTTTAATTATCATGTTAGAGAAGTATAGAATGTAACTTTTATAGGGTTCACTAGGTCCCCACTGTATTATTGTCTATGGGAGATCAGAATAGTCCCCATTTTGGGACAGGACTTTGAGTAGGGAAAAAGATTAGAGATTCCTCTCTTCTTCTAGGAATATGGAATTTAGGAGAGACAAAGGGAGTTGCTTCTATAAGTCAAGGCTATGACTCTCCCTCCTCTTAGCCAAATTTCTTTCCCAATCCTAGGACCCCTACGCTGTCGGGGTAGGGTGGGAGCGGACTGGTGTAGGTGGACGGAGGGGGGAGGGGAGAGAGATGGGTCGAGTTAAGGATCAATAGTCTAAGAAGTAAATAGCTGTGAACACCCAGTGTAAAAGTGTATGTGTTTGGGGGCTGGGGGGAGTTGCCGCCTTCCTGTGAGGAGACAGCTGTGCAGGCTTAGCACTTGAATTTGACCACCAAAGTTTATTCCGGGGCCACCATAAAAGTGAGACCAGCGACTGGAGGGAGCTGCCGGCGGCTCCATTTCCTTGAGAGAAAAGAAAGGGGGAAAAAAGTCAAAGGAGTTTGTGCCCATGAAACTATGAGATTGCCTGAAGCAGGCGACTCAATGCTTAGGGAGAGGGTTGCTTGCTATCTTCTCTAAAAATTAGTCCCCAAAGTTACCTAAAATCTCCCTGTTTAGATTTAATCTTTGTTTGTTGGCAATAATGACAATAAAAAAAATTAATAAAACCTTTCCTTTCACTCCAGCCCCAATCTCTCGGACTTGGGGGAAGGGCAGTGAGAAACACATGGCTAAGGCAGCCGAGGTCACTGAGGCGTTGATTGGCAAATATGCCCATGGAATGGCCTGGCCTTCTCTTTCTGGCTCCGGAGTCCCGCCTGGGAGCCTGGCCCTGGGACTGGGCCATCTGGAGAGAGACCGGAAAGTTCTTCCTATGTTCCCTCCCATCCAGTCCATAGGCAATCCCCAGTGTAGCCCCCGGCCTAGCCGATGGCCCCTCTGTGTCTGTCTCTAGTTCTGGGGCTAGGGAGTGGGAACAGCCGGAGAGTTCCAAAGTGTTCATTTATTTCAACTTCCAGAAAATTTCTGCTGGGGCTTCCTCTTCCTCCTCTTCTTCCTCCTTCTCCTTCTCCCCTTCCTCATCCTCTTCATCCTCCACCACAACAACGAGGTAAAGTTTCTCTCATATCAGAGCCAGGAGTGAGACAGGCTTGGGGAATAAACTGATTTTACCTTTTTCCCCCAGAGAGAGGAGAGGGACCTTCTCTACCTCCCTTTTTCTTCCACTCACTCACATACAAGGGAAAGGAGGGTGTTATAATGCAGGAAAACTTGACAATGAAATAAAAATCAAATTTCCCCAGTCTGGAGACGGGGTACCCTCAGTTTCCCTGTCTGAACCACACGTTCACGATGTCGACTTCTATCAGCAAAGTAAGCAGCTACAATTTCTTCCGTTTCCTTTGGTTAGTCTAGGACTATCTCTTAACCGACTCGTAACGTCTTCGGTTCTTCTCTTCCATCCTTGTTTTCCTGACATCTTTATAGAAAAGAGCGGGGAAGATCCTCTCACGATCTTTCTATGCATCCGACGTCTGAGGAAATCAGGGAGGCCATGATTTCAGGGCGCTCTTCTCGCTCTCCGAGTCCCCCCCTCCCGTGGTGTTTGTTTCTCCCATATGTTGGAAAACACTTTCTTCTGCCCGAAATCATTCCCGCAGGTTCTTTAAGGATGAGAAAAAGGCAGACCGATTTCTTTAAGAAGAGAACCCATAGGTTGGTGTGAGAATACTCCGAGCCAGCTCCAACTATCAGAGATCCGTGTCATTGGAAGAACACTAAGCTGTAGGACCCGAGGACAATTCCAAGGGGGAAAGGGAGCCCTTTATTTCTTTCCTCAGATCTGAGCTATGAATTTAGTTTCATGTGGAGTCAATAAAGATAAAAGGAGAGCATACTCTTAGAATCACGCAGAGGAGTTGTTTTGAATATGGCAAGGACCGGTAATTTAGTTTATATTTATTTCCTTTTCCTCCTTTTGCTTTGTTTTCTTTTCTCTTTACATTGCTTTGTGGGGTTATTTTATCCTGTCTTTTCTGTTAAGGTTATATTTCTCTGTACGTGAGTTATTCGGCTTTTTGGAGAGAGTCTGCCCAGATCTAATGCGGCGACCAGTGACTGGTGGCCGGTCGGAGACTGTCTCGATGTCAGTTTGGGGCCCTGGGGAGCTGCAATGAACAGAGTGAGATAAAATGGGACAGCAACCCGAGCCTACACTACCAGACTCTTGTTTCTTCTTTAAATTTACTCTGGTTCTCCCACTCCCCACCTGGGCCGAGGCTTCATCCCCGTGGCCAACAAGGAGCCAATCTATCAGGAATTGCCTGGAAAGTTGGGGTTCGAAAAAGGCGATTTCCTCTTTCAGTCTCAATGCCACATGCCTAGCTGAGAGAGAGAGAGAGAGAGAGAGAGAGAGAGAGAGAGAGAGAGAGAGAGAGAGAGAGAGAGAGAGAGAGAGAGAGAGAGAGAGAGAGAGAATCAAAAGCATGGAGCAAGTTCATATCTGTCATTTTAAAAAGCCCATTTTACAAGTTAATTTCATTGGCCCATTTGCCAAATGCCCTAAAATAAATAAAATAGGAACATGTCGCTTAGAAAGAAGTCTTCCTTCTTCGGAAGGAAGGAATATAAGATTCTTCCTCTGGCCGAATCACTTGCTGCACTGGCACGGAAAATTGATTTTCCCTTCGTCTTCCTCCTGAAGCTCACCTGAGCTCAGCCTGTAGCCCTTATTAAGATCCAGAAACTCCTAATTCAAGAGGAGATTGAAGGAAATGAAGGAGAGTCAGATGGAGAGATGAGGACAGACAGGGTGAAAGAGATAAAAGAGACACAGAGAGAGGAAGAAAGGGGTAAAGAGGAGACAGAGAGAGGAAGAGGTGAGTACGAAGAGGAGAGGTGAGAGGGATGGGCCGCCGGATGCCATTCCCCGCTTTTAGCACCCACTTAAGTCTCCTACCCAGTCTTCAATGATCAAAGTGAGATGGCGGCATTTTTATGAGATCAACTTCAGGGGCTCTTAACGTGTAATCAAACGCCTGGGTCGAAAATGAAAAGGGCAGAACTAACCCCAGAAAGATGAGAAAGGTGGTGGTGGTAGGGTCACTTAGTGAGGAAAATCAGGACACTTCTCAAGAAAATTCTGGTGACCAAAAATGTTTAAAATTGTCTGTTTCTAGAAAGAAATAATCTGTTAGTCCATCCTTCCACCAATGAGTCTATCTCCAAAGTGACAATTCATTTTCTTGTTCTTTGCAAAGTGGCAGTAGTGGACATACTGAGATATAGCTATATACCCTGTATTCATAGGCATGATATAGAGGTACCAGTTGTGGTACTCAATCTCTGTGTGTGGGTATGAGCAAGAGTGAGTTCGTGTGGAAGAGTATTGCATCCATCATATACTACTTATTGAATCAGCCTCTTTAATTTTGGTCAACTTTTCTCTTTTGGAACACTTTCCATCATGTCTCTTGTAACTACATTCAGAAGCTCTGTATCAGGAAGATATCCCCGAGATTGATCTCCTGGCCCCAGACTTTAAAAGCTTTATTGCCATAAACGACTGTCCATTGTTTGGACTTTTAGCTTATACATTTGAGAAGCAAAGGGGACTGCTGGCTTCTTGTATGTCTGTGTGAATGTGCTGCATGTAAGTATGTGTGTACCTTTGTACATGAATGTTTGAAGTTGGTGTGAAACTAGTTATGTATGTGAGTGTGTTGAGTATATGTGTTTGTGAGCATGTTTGGCTACTGTACTTCAAGGTGCATGGAAGTGTGTACATGGGAGTATATGAGGCGTACACACATACATGAATATGGTGAATAGACTTGCTTGTATGTGTGCTTAATAATTTTATCATTTTGTTTTCTGCATTTATTTGTATAATTTATACATCTTCTAATAACATATGGATATGTTATATGTAAATGGATAGTTTAATGTGCTTTGATGGATGTGTGTGCTTCTATTGTGTGTATTGAATATATATTTGTGTCCGTGGCCACTCATTGCTATGGAAAATAGGATTTGGCATGATTATTTTTTCAGTAAGTCTGAAATAGGGATATTTGTATCAGAGTGCAGGGTCTTCTTCAGGGTATTCCCATGTTTTATATTCATGTGTGCTTATGTGTGCTTTGTATAGGTATTTGTACCCAGAAGGGATGGCATATTCTGCGTGTGGACTCAGTAATAAGTTTGATTTCTCTGGAAAAGTAGGTCTCAGAAGTTTCCTGATGTCTTGGTTATCTACACCTTTACACTCTGCTTTTTCCCTCAACTTTTGGTTTGAGGATTCCTGAAACATTTAAGGCTTCATTATGATATTACTGTTAGTTTAAAGGATGGGGACAGGTGAGGACTCATTAATTCTGATAGAATGCCAAAATTCTCTCACCCAGATACTTCCCTTTGTCCCAAGGCTGAAGAAAAGGCTTCCCCACATCATCATCCCAACACTTGCCCTTTCTGATTGTGAAAACTACTGTATGTCTACAAAACGGTAGAGATAGGTACAAATGGAAGCTAAGGGGATGGGTGTCCTGGGTTTCTTAAGTGAAATTTGTCTTATTCAACTCTTTAGCGCTTTCAATCACACCTCCAAGTTAGGCAAGGGGAACTGAGACTGCTGTGGAAAGGCAGGGTCTTGTTGCCTAGATGAGGCATCTTGGGGGGACATGCTTATCTTTATATCCAAGGGGTCAGGAATTTGCCTTTAAAGTCACAAGCCTATAAGAACAACAAAGAAATATAAAATTCTTCTTTGTTTTCTATGTGGTGAGCGGAGGATAAGAAGGTGCTGAGGGAAATCGGGACGGAAGAGAGATCTCAGTCTATTCCTTTGCTCTGGGGCCTGAATTTGGGATTAAGTTTCTAATCACAGCGGAAATACGGAGGTAAGGAGAATAAATGGGAGAAAGGGAGGATACCGGAGTGAGGTAAGAGGATGGGCAGAAAGTCAAATCTCAGAAGTGGAGAGAAGGGGAGGAGAAATGTCGCTGTTATTTTCAGAAGAAAGTTGGCTTCAATTCGAGGAGCCCTTCATGCTCGCCCCCCCTTGTTATCCCTCTTCTTTTCCTCTCCACTTTTTATTAGTGAGTTTATTAGAATTTTTAAAAGATATAATTTTGGATTTGAGCCCAAGAGCAGGTTGGAGATATTTGGTAAGGTGTTGCAAATATCCATGGGGAGAAAATGAAAGAATTTCAGTTCAGAAGATCAAGAGAGGAAACCCCACGTTTCCTTCCCTTAAAACATCCATGCTCTCTTGCTCTTTACCCAGAGGACGTTCAGTCTTTTCCTTCCTTCCTTACCCTCCCTCCCAACTACCGCGGTAGCCATCACCCGACAGGCCCATTTCAAGAGCTACGATCTAGTCTCTCTTGAGCCTGAATCAGATTCCGATTCTCTCCTCTCTGTTCCTTCCTCACTTCTCCCTCTCAAATCCAATGTCTACTCTCTCCTTGATAGCATAGTAAGCCCTTCTTTATTTCTTTATCCAGGATCGCGGAAAAGGGATCCGTATATACATGGTGTTTTGACGTTTTGACCAAGACCTTGATTTTCTCACAAACAGTCTTTCATACCATTCACCCAGTCTTCCGGGCCTTTGCTAATTTCAGGTTTAAGATGCTTCTTTCTTGGTCTCATTCCCTTCTTTCCAGACTACGGAGCTAATAAATGAACAAACAAATAAATAAATCTCCTCCCCTTCCATTCCCTCCCCTTCTTCCTCTCCCCCTTACCGAGTGTGCTTCATTGTTTTCTGAAGGAAATCGTAATGTTCAGACATTTAAGCTGAAAATGGACTTTTCTTTATGACGGTTTAATTTCCTCTTCAACTCTACGACCTGCTCAGCATCTTGCAGGAATAGAATTGGATTTTGTAGTCGGAAGGGAGGGGGGAGGAAAGAGAGGAATAGGAAAAGAAGGAGGAGAGAAAAGAAGACGGAGGGGAGGAGGGGAGGGAGGGAGGGAGGGAAAGAGAGGAGAGAGAGAGAGAGGAGAGAGAGGAGAGAGAGAGAGAGAGAGTGAGAGAGAGAGAGAGAGAGAGAGATGAGAGAGGAGAGGAGAGAGAGAGAGAAATAGGAAAGGAAGGAGCTACCGAAAGAGACAGAACAGAAGAGACACTAAGGAGAAAAAGAGAAAAGTTTCCAGGCAGTCCTTTCAGTCTTCTTTACCTCTGCTTCATTTCCGCCGCTTCCGCTGAGATTAGGGGCTGCACTGCGGGCGCCCCCATCCCCAATAAAGAGAGGGGAGAGGGCCTTAGGGGGAAAGGCCCCAAAGGAGGCCAGTGTTTACACGACAGAAAATGCCACGGCCATGTCCCTGGCCCAGAGAAAGCCCTGAAAATGGAGGACTAACGCCTTCCTTATAAGGTACGGAGCTAACTTGACCTTCACTTTGTAATGGCGCCCCCCTCCCCTCTTCACCCCCCCACCCCCCCACCTCCGCCCCACCCAGACTGCCAGCGGGCAGCCAGAGTCGCTGGACAAAACAGGAGAGAGAGGAATGGGGCAGCTGAGAAAGAACTATTAAGACACTCCTCCTCTTCCTCCTCCTCCCCTCTCCTTCTCCTCCTCTCTCCTTCTTTCCTTCTTCTTCTTTCTTCTTCTTCTTCTTCTTCTTCTTCTTCTTCTTCTTCTTCTTCTTCTTCTTCTTCTTCTTTCTTCTTCTTCTTCATTCTTCTTCTTCTTCTTCTTCTTCTTCTTCTTCTTCTTCTTCTTCTTCTTTCTTCTTCTCTTCTTCTTCTTCTTCTTCTTCTCTTTTGCTTTTCTTCCTCCTCCTCCTCCTCCTTCTTCTCTTCTTCCTCCTTTTTCTCTTTGTGTCTTTTTTCTTTCTTGTTCTTTTGTTCTCTATCTCTTTCTCCCCTAGTCTCTCTTTCCTCCCTGTTTATCCATGTTTATTCTGTCTTTGTCTCCACCCCACATCTTATCTCCACCTCACTCTCTCTCCAATTTCAAAGACAAGAAGAAACATTTCCAATGCTCCTTAGAACTAATCCTTTCCCATCCTCACTTGGGGAAAGAAGTTCCCCAGAGGGCAGCTTAACTTGGGAGTCAAGTGCCAAAAAAAA